>NC_069503.1:929117441-929227441 GCF_027579735.1 Bombina bombina | reverse complement strand
GTGAAAACCAGCGTTAGAGGCTCCTAACGCTGGTTTTAGGCTAACTCCGGTATTTGGAGTCACTCAAAAAAGGGTCTAACGCTCACTTTTCAGCCGCGACTTTTCCATACCGCAGATCCCCTTACGTCAATTGCGTATCCTATCTTTTCAATGGGATCTTTCTAACTCCAGTATTTAGAGTCGTGTCTGAAGTGAGCGTTAGAAATCTAACGACAAAACTCCAGCCGCAGAAAAAAGTCAGTAGTTAAGAGCTTTTTGGGCTAACGCCGGTTCATAAGGCTCTTAACTACTGTACTCTAAAGTACACTAACACCCATAAACTACCTATGTACCCCTAAACCGAGGCCCCCCCACATTGCCGCCACTCGATTAAATTTTTTTAACCCCTAATCTGCCGACCGCCACCTACGTTATACTTATGTACCCCTAATCTGCTGCCCCTAACACCGCCGACCCCTGTATTATATTTATTAACCCCTAATCTGCCCCCCACAACGTCGCCGCCAGCTACCTACAATAATTAACCCCTAATCTGCCGACCGCAAAGCGCCGCCACCTACATTATAGCTATGTACCCCTAATCTGCTGCCCCTAACACCGCCGACCCCTATATTATATTTATTAACCCCTAATCTGCCCCCCTCAACGTCGCCTCCACCTGCCTACACTTATTAACCCCTAATCTGCCGAGCGGACCGCACCGCTACTATAATAAAGTTATTAACCCCTAATCCGCCTCACTAACCCTATAATAAATAGTATTAACCCCTAATCTGCCCTCCCTAACATCGCCGACACCTAACTTCAATTATTAACCCCTAATCTGCCGACTGGAGCTCACCGCTATTCTAATAAATGTATTAACCCCTAAAGCTAAGTCTAACCCTAACACTAACACCCCCCTAAGTTAAATATAATTTACATCTAACAAAATTAATTATCTCTTATTAAATAAATTATTCCTATTTAAAGCTAAATACTTACCTGTAAAATAAATCCTAATATAGCTACAATATAAATTATAATTACATTGTAGCTATTTTAGGATTAATATTTATTTTACAGGCAACTTTGTAATTATTTTAACCATGTACAATAGCTATTAAATAGTTAAGAACTATTTAATAGTTACCTAGTTAAAATAATTACAAAATTACCTGTAAAATAAATCCTAACCTAAGTTAGAATTAAACCTAACACTATACTATCATTAAATTAATTAAATAAAATACCTACAATTACCTACAATTAAACCCAACACTACACTATCAATAAATAAATTAAATACAATTGCTACAAATAACTACAATGAAATAAACTAACTAAAGTACAAAAAATAAAAAAGAACTAAGTTACAAAAAATAAAAAAATATTTACAAACATAAGAAAAATATTACAACAATTTTAAACTAATTACACCTACTCTAAGCCGCCTAATAAAATAACAAAGACCCCCAAAATAAAAAATGCCCTACCCTATTCTAAATTACAAATGTTCAAAGCTCTTTTACCTGTTCCGATCAGCCAATAGAATGCGAGCTCAATCTGATTGGCTGATTGGATCAGCCAATCGGATTGAACTTGATTCTGATTGGCTGATTCCATCAGCCAATCAGAATATTCCTACCTTAATTCCGATTGGCTGATAGAATCCTATCAGCCAATCGGAATTCGAGGGACGCCATCTTGGATGACGTCCCTTAAAGGAACCGTCATTCTTCAGTTGGACGTCGCCGGAAGAAGATGGGTCCGCGGTGGAGGTCTTCAGGATGGAGCCGGTCGTCATCGGATGAAGATAGAAGATGCCGCTTGGATCAAGATGGTTGCCAGTCCGGATCGCCTCTTCTTCCCGGATAGGATGAAGACTTTGGAGCCTTTTCTGGACCTCTTCAGCCACCGGATGATGGATCGCCAGCCCCCGCTTGGGTTGGATGAAGATTTTGGAGCCAGGACGGATCGGTGATACCTGGTGAGGTGAAGACAAGGTAGGATGATCTTCAGGGGCTTAGTGTTAGGTTTATTTAAGGGGGGTTTGGGTTAGATTAGGGGTATGTGGGTGGTGGGTTGTAATGTTGGGGGGGGGGTATTGTATGTTTTTTTTTACAGGCAAAAGAGCTGAACTTCTTGGGGCATGCCCCGCAAAGGGCCCTGTTCAGGGCTGGTAAGGTAAAAGAGCTTTGAACTTTAGTAATTTAGAATTGGGTAGGGCATTTTTTATTTTGGGGGTCTTTGTTATTTTATTAGGGGGCTTAGAGTAGGTGTAATTAGTTTAAAATTGTTGTAATATTTTTCTTATGTTTGTAAATATTTTTTTATTTTTTGTAACTTAGTTCTTTTTTATTTTTTGTACTTTAGTTAGTTTATTTCATTGGAGTTATTTGTAGATATTGTATTTAATTAATGTATTGATAGTGTAGTGTTAGGTTTAATTGTAGGTAATTATAGGTATTTTATTTAATTAATTTAATGATAGTATAGTGTTAGGTTTAATTGTAACTTAGGTTAGGATTTATTTTACAGGTAATTTTGTAATTATTTTAACTAGGTAGCTATTAAATAGTTCTTAATTATTTAATAGCTATTGTACCTGGTTAAAATAATTACAAAGTTGCCTGTAAAATAAATATTAATCCTAAAATAGCTACAATGTAATTATAATTTATATTGTAGCTATATTAGGATTTATTTTACAGGTAAGTATTTAGCTTTAAATAGGAATAATTTATTTAATAAGAGTTAATTTATTTTGTTAGATTAAAATTATATTTAACTTAGGGGGGTGTTAATGTTAGGGTTAGACTTAGCTTTAGGGGTTAATACATTTATTAGAATAGCGGTGAGCTCCGGTCGGCAGATTAGGGGTTAATAATTGAAGTTAGGTGTCGGCGATGTTAGGGAGGGCAGATTAGGGGTTAATACTATTTATTATAGGGTTAGTGAGGCGGATTAGGGGTTAATAACTTTATTATAGTAGCGGTGCGGTCCGCTCGGCAGATTAGGGGTTAATAAGTGTAGGCAGGTGGAGGCAACGTTGAGGGGGGCAGATTAGGGGTTAATAAATATAATATAGGGGTCGGCGGTGTTAGGGGCAGCAGATTAGGGGTACATAGCTATAATGTAGGTGGCGGCGCTTTGCGGTCGGCAGATTAGGGGTTAATTATTGTAGGTAGCTGGCGGCGACGTTGTGGGGGGCAGATTAGGGGTTAATAAATATAATACAGGGGTCGGCGGCGTTAGGGGCAGCAGATTAGGGGTACATAAGTATAACGTAGGTGGCGGTCGGCAGATTAGTGGTTAAAAAAATTTAATCGAGTGGCGGCGATGTGGGGGAGCCTCGGTTTAGGGGTACATAGGTAGTTTATGGGTGTTAGTGTACTTTAGAGTACAGTAGTTAAGAGCTTTATGAACCGGCGTTAGCCCAAAAAGCTCTTAACTACTGACTTTTTTCTGCGGCTGGAGTTTTGTCGTTAGATTTCTAACGCTCACTTCAGACACGACTCTAAATACCGGAGTTAGAAAGATCCCATTGAAAAGATAGGATACGCAATTGACGTAAGGGGATCTGCGGTATGGAAAAGTCGCGGCTGAAAAGTGAGCGTTAGACCCTTTTTTGAGTGACTCCAAATACCGGAGTTAGCCTAAAACCAGCGTTAGGAGCCTCTAACGCTGGTTTTCACGGCTAACGCCAAACTCCAAATCTAGCCGAAGGGTAGCACACATATATAATGGTCCAAGAGATTCACACTCTCACCATGTCTGCAAATGCCATGGTGTAAGGGAACAACTTTATCCAAAACATGAACAATATAATATGCACTCATGGGTCTTTTTTAAATAAGTGAATATTTTATTGGTGAGGTTTTGGGAGAATTGTGTCAAACCAATAAGTTATTGACATATTTCAAAAAGACCAGTGAATGTAGATTATATTGTACGTATTTTATTTTAGATGGATAGGTAGATAGATAGATAGATAGATAGATAGATAGATATAGATTTAAAGATATAGAAAACATCATGTGGGTGTATTTTGAGTAGTTATATCATAATTTGTATAATTTTTAAAGCAAGGCATTTAAAATGCATTGAAGAAGATTCAAGGTAATGTATACATACTCAAGCTTTGTGAAAAATAGCCTAATGGGAAATGTTCTAACATATATATATTTTTGCTTTGCAGCGTACATTCCCACTCCAATCTACTTTGGGGCTGTCATCGATACGACATGTATGCTTTGGCAGCAGGATTGTGGTGTGCAAGGTTCCTGCTGGGAATACAATGTCACTTCATTTCGTTTTGTTTATTTTGGTTTGGCAGCTGGCCTGAAATTTGTTGGATTTATTTTTATATTTTTGGCATGGTATTCTATAAAACACAAAGAAGATCAGATGCAGAGAAGAAGGTGGCGAGCGTCTCCAATAAGCACAGTGAGTGAGATGATTGGGCATGCAAGGACCGAGCAGAATTATGCGCGAACAAGATCCTGCCCTGCGTTTGGAATAAAAGACGAACAAAATGAGAATTTGAACCTTGACAGAGGAATAAACCACATAGCACAAACCTACCCAGGACCCTTCCTTGAAGCAATAAATTCATCATTTGAAAATTCTCAAGAAGAAACCCCAGCAGAATCATAAATCAGAGAATCCATTTAACTGGAAGAAAATTTGTTGTTTGAGTTGAATATGGTATATTGTGCAGCATATATGTGCCTTTTTATGAACTGAACAGTATACATGAAATCACATTTTAATCAGTAGCTACAGGGTGATTGAGGGCTGGCTACCTCAACATTTATTCTACTTATCTCCAAATCTGGAGTTTTTAAATGTTAATAAGATCTCCATATGTGCTCCTGATGTATGTACTATGCTTCTGTGCAATAGCTGGCTGAGGTCTTAAGTGCAGCAAGCATTCAGGAAATAAAAAAAACATAGAACTAGTATTTATGCTTTATAGTGAGCAATTGCAGTCCTTAAGAGCTACCAACATTCCAGATTTTAGACATAATCCTAGGAGACCAAGGATTTCTCTTTTAGTGGTAGACAAATGTTATACCAATTCTGCAGAAATGTTCTACCGCTTCAATTTTACTATAGAACTAATGTTAAATTTGCTCAAAAAAATAAAAATAATGAAATTAACATTCAAATGTTTATTCTCATTGGGGTCAATGTATCAAGCTCCGTACGGAGCTTGATGCCCCGTGTTTCCGGCGAGCCTTCAGGCTTTCCGGAAACAGAAGTTAAGAAGCAGCGGTCTAAAGACCGCTGCTCCATAACCTGCCCATCTGCTCTGAGGCGGCGGACAGAAATCAACTCGATCGAATACGACTGGGTTGATTGACACCCCTGCTAGCAGCCGATTGGCCATGAATCTGCAGGGGGCCGTATTGCACCAGCAGTTCACAAGAACTGCTGGTGCAATGATATATGCGGACAGCTTATGTTGTCGGCATTTATCGATGTGCAGCGGACATGATACGCTACATCGTATCATGTCCGCTCGTACTATAATAAATTGACCCCATAGAATTAAATTAAAGTCTATAGAAATGAACATTCTACTGGACAATTTCAGTATTTTTGTTTTTTACCTCTTTACAAGCTTAGCATTCGATTTAGCAAAATATAGCAATCAGTTGTAGAAAATGAATGTCAGACATTCAGGAAAAGTTCAACATTAATTTTGACCAAACAACTTAGGTAAATATTTATTTTAATGAATGTGCTGAAACATTCGTCCACCCGTGTTTTCAACTCCATACATCAGGGTTTTCTAATAGGACGGATTTTAAGGATATACAATTGATGATCTGATTGACTGAATCACTTATTAAACCATTTTGCTTGCGCACAGACATCCTTAAAAGCTGGCCTTTTAGTTGTTCTTGACTGGGTTTGAGAAAGTATTTTCAGCCACAGATGGGCCAATTAGAACGGGTCAGCCACTAATTTACCCACCTGTCCTGGATTATTTGTACCTCTTTGGGACTGGTATTTACACTGAATCGGAATGCTTGGTATTTATTTGGGGTAAACTACACCAATTATATCTGTTGGAAGTGAACATATTATATTAACTTTACTGTGAGATATGCTACTAAGCACAACTGATTTAGCCTAAACTATGCAACTAAGCTGTAGAATTCTGCATTTGAAGCATGTTAAAAAAACATAGTATATAATATTATGCTATAATGTAGACCATATAATTATCTTAATGTACTGTTAAAGCCATAGCAAAGCTGTACATCAGGTAAGGTTTAGAAAAATACATATAAAAGATTTTATGTAAAGCATTTTACAGATACATGCAGCAATTTTATAACTTAACTAAAGGCTGAAAAATAAACAAGTGCATTGATGTCTTGAAAGTTAAAGTATCACAAATAATAAATATTTAGGAATATTAACAGTAGCATTTTGTACTTGGTGCTCAGATACAATATATAAATTTCACATACATTTATCGCTGATGTTGATTAGTCTATAATATATGCATATATGTGTACACATATTACATTTTGTTGTGCTGACCACAGCATAAATATACTTAAAAGTGTACTGTTAAGTTTGCAAGCACTAATATATGGGAAACACTCACAAACACACACATATATAGTTTTTCACCGATTTAGAGCAATTTACAGATTTTATCACCACCACCGTTTTGATTTTTTCACAATACAGTTGCAGTTTCAGTAGGGTCCCTGATTCTCTAGAATTCTCTAGCTTGGAGTAAAATATCATGCTGACTCCTGCATGGGCAGACCTCACTCTATACTCTAAAATAGGGGGCGGAGCCTAATGAGTGGCAAGCTTCCGCCTATAGAAAGCAACAAAACTTTCAGGAGTGCAGAATCTCTCAGTGAAGAGTGAAGGTTACAGGGAACACCTGGCACTAATAACGTTTTTGAAGCAAATACAAATCAAATTGTGATGTTTTCAAGGTACTTTAACTTGCATTTGAGACATAAAATAGCATGGAGTAAGATGCTTCTGAGAATACAACAAAACCTGTAAGAAAACTTCATACCCAAGGAATGCCCTTGTTCGGCTCACTTGCCAGGAGTTGAAAACTTATTTTACAATAGAAAAATAAAGTACACTTTAAATTGTAAAAGTTTAATTTTGACTAGACTGTCCCTTTAAATAGTATTTTACTGTGTATATTAAATACAATTTTTTCCTGTTTTTTTAAAGGAAGAATTCAGCTGCGTAATTTAAATTTGTATTTTTCTGAATAGTTTTAACATGATTTTTTTATAACATATTTTTTATTGACGTTTGAATACATGCATCATTAAATATTTTACGGTTACAAACTTTTCATGTCTCAAAATATACAGATGTGACGAAGTCGCAAAAGTATTGTAAAATATAACAATCCCAAAAAATTGTTGTTGTAGAGCTGTGGCAGACTCCAGCTACCCAGACTGGGTAGCTCTGCCTGATGATCCTTTCTCTGCCTGGAACAGGCTGCTATGTAGGCCAGGAAAGTGATTTTAGCTGGAGCCAACCCAAATAACTAGACAGACTAGCATTCAGGTTAAACAAAAACTGACTTTATTGTAAAACATAAACTCCTTTTATACACACAGCTCATCTTGATAACACAAAGGACAATCCCACAATTTTCCCACCATTCCCGCCCCTCCAGACTGACCGGCGCCTCCATAGGAGCCACAGTCCCACATAATCTCAATTCCTAGGGGTGGCGGTTTCGTGGTGTCATTTTAAAGCTCTTGATCCCCAGGTGCCACAGTCCAAAAATCAGCATGATTCGTTACTGGGGACCGGAGTTGCAGTCCGTTAAAGTTATGGGGTTAGGGGTGTCCAAAACCCCCAGTTCCCAAAGGAGCTCCCCTCTGATAATTCTCCCACCTCTTGTCCTCCCTAGGGGCTACTAATCCCCAAAAGTTAGCGGGTGTTCTGCTGTCCTGTGGCCGACCGGGAGGTCCAGGAGCCTGGCTAGCCTGAGAGGGGTTAGGTGGGTGTCCGTTGTGAGGCGGCCGACCTGGAGTTGCAGGACCCCGTCCAGCCAAGGAGGGTTTTCCTGGTCATTATCCAACTCTTCTCTGAACACAAAAACAAGCCAAAAAAAAACCAAACAGCTTCCAGAGATGTTGGTTGCTCTGAGGAGCCCAAAACCACTGAGAAACACCAGGGGTGAGGTTGTAGGGGGGTGGGGGGTAGCCATAGCCGTCTGGTATCCATGACAAAACAGTAAATAGATTGTTATCCCTACGTAGTAAGCCGGGGCCACTCATGGACCCTTAACATGTTACTTTAAACTGGGAGGGAGTTCAAGGGGTTTTAATATGATTTTTATGGCATATTACTAATATGATTTTTATGGCATATAACTAATATGATTTTTATGGCATATAACTAATATGATTTTTATGGCATATTACTAATATGATTTTTAATGCTTACTTTGATTAGGGTTTTTACTTTGCATTTACTATATTGAACACTATAATTAATTGTACGTGTTTATCCTTTGCATACACAGCTATCAAGTGAAAATTTGCTTTTAGAGAATCAAATGGAGCACTCTGATCTTTTTCAGAGGATCTCACCTGAGCAGAGGGTTTTAGAGAATCGGGCCCTAGGTGAGATGTGGTTAGTTTGTAAATGTTTTAGTCCTTTTTCATTTAGCTAAAAGTAAGTAACAAAGAGCTTATTATTTCCTGTTAACAAGTGGAATCATGTAGTTCATTTTTTTTACAACAAGTTAACCCTGTGCTGTCTCTCTTCTATTACACACACATAAAATATATCACATATACACACACAGCACCATACAATCTGCGAGCACTCACGCTAGTAATTATGCAAAATGGCAGTATGCCTTTATCATATTAACCATTATTGTGTAATGTAAATTGTGGCTTTAATTTTGCATGACTGTTTGCATCTCTGATTGGATGAGGCGGCAGAGATGCCAGATTGCTTTAGCTACAGCCTATAATCATGCATGTGAATTTCAGTTACCAAACTGCAACTTTATTTACAAAATAGCATTGACATGTTAAGGGCCTACACAAAGAGTAGTAGTATTACGGAGAAGAGGCCTTGTTAAGCTTCAATATAGTCTTACTGCTTTGCACATGAACATGGTAACTTCATAGCAGTGATTAGGTGGCATCAATAAGTTGCTCAGTGTTAAGATATAGTCTTATATTCTTTGAGCTGTGGTATTGGCATTACTTTCTATTTAGAAATAGTAGGTTGATGAGAACTATGCAGTGTTCCATAGATGAATGTGCAATCATATAATCAATATATATGCTGGTTATCCCTAATTACTCCAATCAGACCTTGCCCTTGTTTTACACATGGAGCATTCTTTCTGTGGACTGGACCATGAGGCAAATTAAATTCTTGTTTTTGGAACCCTTTTGATATTTTTGGAACTGCAATTTATCACTTGAAATATGAGATGATACAGCTGCATGATGAGTTCAGTCCTTCATTTTCCATTTAAAGACTTTTGTAAAAGCTGCTGTGTTATCAATAACTTAAAGGGACAAAAAAACAAAACATATTTAACATGCACAGCAATGTTTTTTCAAACACTGGGGTCGATCACAATCCTTTAGGAAAGTGTTTCAAATGATTTATCTATAAACAGCTCCCTAGACTTTAAAGGGATAGAAAGGTCAAATTTGAAATGTGCGTGGATGCATTTTAATTTGAAATATAAGCATTTTTTTCAATATACTTCTATTAGAAAAAATGCTTCTTATAAAGGTTATTACTGTTTTTCAGCGGCATATGCACATTTCCTGTGAGGGCTGTGCACTACCAATTGTGGCCTAGTTTCCATTCAGGTGGTAAAGTGTGGAAACTCGTGGTAACATAAAAAATCTCCATAGACTTTAATGGAGACAAATGTTTTTATCACCAGTTTCCACAATTTACCACCTCAATGCAAACAAGGCCTGTGTGTGTGTGTTCCTCATGCTTATTCATGCTTTTATATAAATCACATATACCACCATTATCTTTGGTAGATCAAAAAGACATGAAAAAAGGGACTGGTTACAAATGTATGTTTTTGAGAATTGGGGTATTAATGATTTAGCACCCCAATAGAAGTGTTTTACACTTGTATAATGGGCACATAACTTGCTGCCAATACAGTGGTAAGCTTAATTACATTCAGAGCATGCAAGTCAGCTGATAAGCATACACGTGGCCTACTGCAGTACTTGCAACGGGTTGTGTTTTTACAAAAGCAAGTGTATTATAAAATCACTTCTGGTCATAAATTAAATGTACTAATTGTCAATACCACTTTTATGTCCCTTTAAAGGGCCGTAATACCCAAATATTTAAACACTTGAAAGTGATGCAGCATAGCTGTAAAAAGCTGACTAGAAACCTGAATATCTCTATGTAAAAAAGAAAGATATTTTACCTCAAAAGTTCCTCTGTAGCCACATCCCATTGTAAAGGATTTCTAAGCAGCATATTAGTATGTCTGTCCTGGGACAGCTGAAAGGATGAGCCTCGTGCACTCTCATATTATTTCCCTATTCAGATTAGGGAAGTTTACAATGAAATCTCATGAGAGTTAAGTTAAATCTCATGAGATCACAGTAAAAGAGTTCATGACCTCAGCACTGTTGATGCTGATTGGCTGCTGTTCATTTCTTCATTTTTTTAAAAAATGTTTTACCTTCAGCTGGGAGCAAGTGAAGTATAACTTTTTACACAGAACTTACTCTGCTGAGCTGAGGAGATTGTGAGGTAAAATATCTTCCTTTTTTACATAGAGATGCTCAGGTGATATTTTCCTGTCAGCTTTTTACAGTTATACTGCATCAGTTTCAAGTGATTTAGCATATGAGTATTATGTCCCTTTAATGGGTTTTTAACTTTCTGGGATTTTGTAAATATATAGTTAAAAGGATGCAAAACTTTTTTTTTTATTTGCTAAATATCACAGACAATAATTCAACATTCAGGAGACATACTGCTGTATAAATACTAATATTGAATGGAACTTTACAATTCAAAGTTCTACTTTTTTTTAACTTATACTGTATTTTTATAGGATTTTTATGTAATTGTTCAAGATTACTATGGTCAATCAGAACTCAAAGGTTATTATGTTGCACCATAATCATGTTTGATCAGAATATATCTAGACTAATCCCTTTTTTTCCTGCATCCTTAGAATAATTTTGCATGGAAATGTCTTGTGTGCCCATTTACCATTTTAAATATATATCATACTAAACGTTTGTTTAGACATATATGAGGAAATTAATATCCGTTATGTTCTGTAATAGTATTTCACATCTTCCAGTATTCTGCAAGTATAAGTGAATGTTCATTTTCAATAACTGTATAACATACAGACCACATTTATTAACGTGTTAGAAATATGAAACAAGTACTGTATCAATGAACTATTTAAAAAAAAAAATTGAAAAAAAAATGTACAGCTCAGCACTAAGACATAATATGTTTTTTTTTTTTTTTTAAGTTATGTGGATATTTAATTAGAGAATTTAACATGAACTGACGTTTAATGTATAAACCAAAAGTATGTTCAGTGGATTTATGTTGTAACAGGAACCATAATTTTGTTAATGGATTAAAATGGCATTTTTACAAAGATTTTACCAATATCAAAAGCAAATATAAATATACACAATTTTAACTATACACACACACAATGGACTGCTGTTTTGATGTTATAAAATAAGAAGTGTGTAGCATTAACATGATAAATTATATATATATATATATATATATATATATATATATATATATATAAATAAATAAACTTTAACCTGTTGATGATTATAGGGTTATGGACTGTAAACATGCTATTTTCTTATTGTACACGCTTTGCCACCTTCAAGTAAACCTCAGTATATGTTGTGGTATGCGTACCTTATGCCTTTATGGTTGAATGTGTGTAAATGCAATATATGGCCTAATCCGCTGAGTTCCTCTGTAAGGCCCAATAAATATTTGATATCCTTTCAAGCCATTGGAAACTCAGTACAAAAGACCATGGTTGTTGACAATTAAATAGTAGTGGTAGTGTGTTGTTACTTTCGTAGTACAATAGAATGATGCAGAATTGAATGCAGAACTCATTATGCCTTGTATGGTTGTTTTTAATCTATATTTATTTCTACAGTGACCTTGAAGAAACTTAAGGTCAAAAAACTATTTTGTTCAACTCAGTCTTTATGAAAATGTTTGTTTACAACCCTTTCGATACGTGACAATAAAAGAAACAATCAATCTAAATGGTTTTGTGTTTATTTTGAAAAAATATGTCCCATTTTTATAAATGTAAAAGGAACATATCAGTATCCGCAAAACAGTTTGTTTGTTTTTTCTTCTTGTTTTAGGTGGAACCTGCAACATATATAAATGTATATTATGCAATTATATATGATATTTTGCTGTAGGTTGCAGTCTTTTTGTATGTTTTTGATTCAGGATTATATTTTGAAATGGAAGTTCAACATTTTTTTTATTATTTATGGGAAATTATAATTTTTAAAGCATACAGTAAGGCAAAATGCCAATCACGCCCAAGATAAAGTAATTATCATATATGGTAAGTGAACCCAGTTTAAATTTAGACATTAAAGAGCACTATTTAAAACGTTTAAATATTTTAAAATGAAAATTGAAGCCATTTATTTTGAAATAATAAAAGAAACAGGAAGTGCATGTTTGTGCATAAGCGGCACAGGTAACAGCTCTCACTCACATCTCTGCTGGTGGATAGTGAAATGCCTTACAAACAGAAAAATAAATAGTTTGTTTTTCTCTAATGCAGGAATATATATATATATATATATATATATATATATATATATATATATATATATATATATATATATAATCCAAAATACTCCTTTTATTGTGTGAAATAGGAAGCCAGCAAATAGCAGTGACGTTTCAGACCTACATAGCCCTTACTCATGCTAAAGTTTACAGGTAACAACATCCTTTTATAGCACCTGTGAACTAATTAATTAACTCTTTAATTCCACATATCTCACAATAAGTGTGAATTAAGTGCCATCTAGTGGACACAGTAACAAAACCCATTTAAATTTCATAGATACCTATCAGATCATTTTTACAAATATATACAAAAAGTTAAAAAACATAATTGTAGTTATAAATGAGTTATTTCATGCTGGATTCATGAAATAAACAATACAAACATCACAAATTAAAAGCAATGCAATTTAAATAAATAAATGTAAATCATAATCTTTATTTAAACCTACTGGATGTAGAGTCCCCAATTTTTGTATCCACCATACCTCTCTCTTTTTCAACATTAATTCTCTGTCCCCCTCCTCTTCTTAAAGGGACAGTCTAGTCAAAATTAAACTTTCATGATTCAGATAGGGCATGCAATTTTAAACAACTTTCCAATTTACTTCTATTATCGAATTTGCTCAATTCTTTAGATATCCTTTGTTGAAGAAATAGCAATGCACATGTGTGAGCCAATCACACAAGGCCTCTATGTGCAGCAACCAATCAACAGCTACTGAGCATATCTAGATATGCTTTTCAGCAAGTGATATCAAGAGAATGAAGCAAATTAGATAATAGAAGTAAATTAGAAACTTGTTTAAAATGACATGCTCTTTCTAAATCACAAAAGAAAAAATGTGGGTTTCATGTCCCTTTAATTTAGGGATATGGTCTATGATTTGGAAATGGAGTTGGCTCACTGTGTGTCCTGTCTTTGCAAAATGGGCTGACACAGGAAGAGTCAAGTCTTTATATCTAATACTTGATTTGTGGAAACTAATCCTGTCTTTCAGGGGGCGTATGGTCTCCCCCACATAGCCCCGTACACATGGACACTTCAGTAAATAGACAATGAATTTGGTGTCACACGTATAGTACCCATTGATCTCCTTTTTCTTGTTATCATTTATTTGGGCTATATATTTACCCCTGATCATAGAATTACACTGGGAACAGTTCAAGCATGGGTAAGACCCTTTGTTAGGTGTGATAAGGTAAAAAATGTGACCTGTCTTCGTATTACCTACGTCTGCCCTGACCAGTTTATCTTTTAAATTATTTACCCTTTTAAAAGCTTGAATGTTTTTTTTTTATTCTTCTATGGTAGTATATGATTTATTGAGGATATAACAATGTTTTCTTAGCACAGATGACAGTTTATGACTATATTCACTATATTCAGTGGTGAATATCAATCTGTTCTCTTTCTTTCGTTCTTTTGTGTCATTGTGTAGTCTTTTTCTAGCTTCTTTCTCACAGTAGATCACAATGTCATTTGGATATCCTCTTGCCAGAAATTTCCCAGCCATTTCTTTTAATCTTATTTCTTGCAGTTCCTTATCTTTTACATTGCGTAGTATTTGTATAAACTGACTCTTGGGAATAGAGTTAAACGCTCTAGGAGGATGAAAACTTTGAAAATGCAACAATGTGTTCCGATCAGTTGGCTTACTGTATATGTCAGTAGTGAGTGTAGAATTTTAGAATGGAAGATAAACAAGGGGCGCCAACATAGTGTGAATCGTTCAAACAACAAATATAAAAGTGATGTGCAAAAAACTACTCACAAGGAAAGTGGCACCTTAAATGAATAAGGTCTGATAAAGCAGGCTGACATTCAAATTCCAGCAGTCAGTACGCTGGAGGTCTCACCCAGAGGACCTGTGGAATCCAGATAGGCGTCTAGAAAGTAGCACCCACGTTTTTTAGGGCCAATGGCCGGACCAGGTGAGCTGCAAGCTGATAGGTGTTCTCCTGCTGCACTCACACCACCGAGACTTTTCTCCAAAACTGACAGTGTCAGTGTATGAAAGGTTCCGTGGTAAAAGTCCTGTTTCAAAAACAAGTGGATCGTGGAAAGAAGCAAAAATACCGGGTCGTGGTATAAAACAAACAGTATTTATTTTGTAACGCGTTTCTCAGTCTATTCCAGATCGTTTCATCAGGCATAATCATAGTTAACAATAGAGATCTATTTAAACCCACAGTGACCCGGAATTGAAACAAAAGGTCAACTCTATTAACAATGTTGCAATTGCAAAAACATTTAACTTTTGATACATTGTATAAATTGGTTTGAACAATTGTGACCACACAGATAACACTTAAATAAAAAGTATATAAAAAATCCTATTTGCAATTACCAAATATATCTGGAAAAAAAAAATATCTCAGTAAACTGGACATATATTAACATGTGTGTATATGTATATCTCATCTCCTGGTTGGATTCGAACCCAGGACCTAATGTGTGCTAGGCAATGGAAAAATCAAATCACTGTTGGTTTAAATAGATCTCTATTGTTAACTATGATTATGCCTGATGAAACGGTCTGGAATAGACTGAGAAACGCGTTGCAAAATAAATACTGTTTGTTTTATACCACAACCTGGTATTTTTGCTTCTTTCCAAGATCCACTTGTTTTTGAAACAGGACTTTTACCACGGAACCTTTCATACACTGACACTGTCAGTTTTGGAGAAAAGTCTCGGTGGTGTGAGTGCAGCAGGAGAACACCTATCAGCTTGCAGCTCACCTGGTCCGGCCATTGGCCCTAAAAAACGAGGGTGCTACTTTCTAGACGCCTATCTGGATTCCACAGGTCCTCTGGGTGAGACCTCCAGCGTACTGACTGCTGGAATTTGAATGTCAGCCTGCTTTATCACACCTTATTCATTTAAGGTGCCACTTTCCTTGTGAGTAGTTTTTTGCACATCACTTTTATATTTGTTGTTTGAACGATTCACACTATGTTGGCGCCCTTTATTTATCTTCCATTCTAGACACCCTGACCCATCGCACCGCGGGACACAAGAGGAGCACGCCAAACACCTGAACACATCACTTTTCACATATTAGGATTGGACACTTATTTTTTACATCACAGCAATTTTTGGGACATTGATAAGTACTTTTTATATATTTTACTCATCGCCACAAATATCATTGTTTATCTGTGATATCTGATTATTTCAATGTATCACTAATATACACAAATTGTCCTGAGCACTTGTTTTACACACAATTTATTTTCGTCATTATTATTAATTTTTCACACATACCAAACACTGTGCTGTTTATATTTTTTTATTTATGCATACGGGTACAAACCCAATCATAAAGTGTTAGGTCCTACTTTGATAACCTGTGTTCCAAGCGCATCCTCTTAAGTTTTTTCCTCCTCAGGAATTTCTTTTTATATTAGTGTAGAATTTTGCTTGTATACAGATGTATCTAAAAAGCTGATCTTCTCTATTGAAATGGCTAAAGTAAATCTAAGACAGTTGATGCATTGAGCTCATCTACAAATTCTTGCAGGGTCTCCAATGTGCCCCATTCATACACCAAATATGTCATCTATATAGCAGAGCCAAACTTTAAAATACTCCTGGAATTTTAGATTAGTATAGACAAACTTCTTTTCAAATTCGCTGACAAAAATATTGGCGTATGAAGGGGCAACATTGGAGCCCATGGCCATGCCTTTACACTGTAATATGTATCTTGAAATAAGAAATAATTTTTGAAGCTATGGTGTACAACATTTTGTCTAAAAAATGTGAAATAAGTGCAAATACAGACTCAGTACTGGCGACAATGGACCTTTCAGGAGGCTCCCTCAAATTTTTGTGGACCTTTGGCAGTGTGTAATACACAGGCGTCATAGGTTCTTTCTTGATAAGAAAAGTGGCTAGGTTCTTAGCAATGACCCCCCTCTGCAATGCTTCATCAACAATTTGTTTAATCTCCATTTGGATTTCAGCAAGGGGGTCACTATCAAGGATCCTGTACAATTCTCCATCAGATAATTGACATAGTATTTCTTGTATATAATACTCAGTATCTAACACAACAGATCCGCCTCTATCTGCATCTTTAATCACAATCTGTTTACTTTTAGCTAGATTTTGTAATGCTTGCATTTCTCTATACGATAGATTGTTTTTTGTTGATCTAAATTTAGATTTTTCTGCAAGCTATTTAATATCACTTCGCACGAACTTGATAAAGTTTCCACTCCAGGATTGGTGGTACTAGGCACAAATTTGTATTTATTTGTCAACCCAAAAGATTTTAAATCAAGAGTAGTATTTTCCGGTGTAGTGCTTTTACTAGCATCTAGTGTATATATATCTCTTGGGCTGAAAAATGTGTTTTCAATCTAAGTAAACAAAAGAAACAATATAAATCCGTATCTAAACTATAAATATAAATATTTTTTGAAGGGCAGAAAGATAACCCCCTACTTAATACTTTCAATTCAACTTCCGTTAATTCATATTTAGATATATTTATTACCAAACTTATGCCCATATCATATCATTGCTGGTCCTGAGTCTGTCTTTGCACACATTTCAATTTTTTTAGACAAAATGTTGACCCCCATAGCTTCAAAACAACAAAATTTCCTTAAAGATGTAGGTGACTTTTTAGATAGGATTTGTCGGACTCCCTGTAGTGATACTGAGGCAGGAATACAATCTGTACTTGACCTTGTAAAACAAGAATTCTCTCTTTGACCACATTACAATTTGAATTTATTGAAAATCTATTAAGGATGGTACTATAGTTTAATTAACTCTTATTTCAAGATACAGTACATATTACTTACAGCGTAAAGTCATGGCCATGGGCTCCAATGTTGCCCCTTCATACTTCAATATGTTTGTCAGCGAATTTGAAAAAAAAATTGTCTATACTAATCTAAAATTCCAGGAGTATCGTAAAGTTTGGCTCCGCTATATAGATGACATATTTGGCATATGGAGGGGCACATTGGAGACCCTGCAAGAATTTGTAGATAAGCTCAATGCATCAACTAGCAGTCTTAGATTTACTTTAGACTTTTCTATAGAGAAGATCAGCTTTTTAGATTCTACACTCACTACTGACATATGCAGTAAGCCGACTGAACACATTGTTGCATTTTCAAAGTTTTCAAATTCTCCTAAAGTGTTTAACTCTATTCCCAAGAGTCAGTTTATAGGAACACTACGCAATGTAAAAAATAAGGAACTACAAGAAATAAGACTAAAAGAAATGGCTGGGAAATTTCTGGTAAGAGGATATCCAAAAGACATTGTGACCAACTGTGACATAGAAGCTAGAAACAGACTACACAATGACACTGAAGGACGAAAGAAAGAGAACAGATTGATATTCACCACTGAATATAGTGAATATAGTAATAACATTTCATCTGTGCTCAGTAAACATTGTTATAGCCTCAATAAATCATATCCTACCATAAAAGAATTAAAAAAAAAAACATTCAAGCTTTTAAAAGGGTCAAAAATTTAAAAGATAAACTGGTCAGAGCAGCCGAAGGTAGTACAAAGACAGGTCACAATAATTACCTTACCACACCTAACAAAGGGTCTTACCCATGCTTGAACTGTGCCCAGTGTAATTCTATGATCATGGGTAAATATATAGCCCAGATAAATAACAAGAAAAAGGAGATCAAAGGGTATTATACCTGTAACACCGAATACGTTGTCTTTTCACTGAAGTGTCCATGTGGGCGGGGCTATGTGGGGGAGACCATACGCCCCCTGAAAGACAGGATTAGTTCCCACAAATCAAGTCATAGAAATAAAGACATGATTCTTCCTGTGTCAGCCCAATTTGCAAAGGCAGGACACACAGCAAACCAACTCTGTGTTTCCAAGTCATAGACCAAATCCCTAAATTAAGACGAGGAGTGGACAGATAATTAATGTTGAAAAAGAGAGAGGTATGGTGGATACAAAAATTGGGGACTCCAGTAGGTTTAAATAAAGATAATGATTTACATTTATTTATTTAAATTGCATTGTTTTTAATTTGTGATGTTTGTATTGTTTATTTCATGAATCCAGCATGAAATAACTCATTTATAACTACAATGATGTTTTTAACTTTTTGTATCTATGAAATTTAAGAGTTTTGTTATTGTGTCCACTAGATAGCGCTCCATTCACTGATTGTGAGATATGTAGAATTAAAGAATTAATTAATTAGTTTAAAGGTGCTATAAAAGGATATTGTTACCTGTACACTTTAGCATAAGTAAGGGCTATGTAGGCCTGAAATGTCACTGCTATTTGCTGGCTTCCTTTTTAACTCAATAAAGGAGTATTTTGGATTAAACAGTGCTGGGACTTTATTCTTGGTTTTGATTCTATATAAAGTGGGGTTTGCAGGACCCCAATAGTCTGCATGCACTTGCAAAAATGTATCCTGATATATACAGTGCTGTACCTTGCTTTTGGAGCTTTATATATATATATATGTAGATGCATTTTTTTTACAATTGTATTATTTGTTTAAATATATAGAGGCCCGTGTTTCTGGCGAGTCTTCAGACTCGCCAGAAACAGCAGTTTTGAAGCAGCGGTCTAAAGACCGCTGCTCCATAACCCTGTCCGCCTGCTCTGATGAGGCGGACAGGAATCGCCACAATTCAACCCAATCGAATAAAATCGGGTTGACACCTCCCTGCTGGCGGCCGATTGGCCGCGAGTCAGCAGGGGGCGGCGTTGCACCAGCAGCTCTTGTGAGCTGCTGGTGCAATGCAGAATACAGAGAGCGTATTGGTCTCTGCATTCAGCGAGGTCTTGCGGACCTGACCCACACTGTCGGATCAGGTCCGCAAGACCTATGATAAATAGGCCTCTAAATATATACGTGTAAAAGTTTAGTTTTTATTAAGTACTTTCGTTTCTATAATCTGGTGGGCAGTGCAATGCTTGAACTTAAATTTGCTTTTTACCTCTCCTGCTCAAGACAAGTAGGGACAGTTCAGGTAATAAAAGAGATTGTGCAAACAAGGCTGTATGGAAAACAGAATTTATGCTTACCTGATAAATTACTTTCTCCAACGGTGTGTCCGGTCCACGGCGTCATCCTTACTTGTGGGATATTCTCTTCCCCAACAGGAAATGGCAAAGAGTCCCAGCAAAGCTGGTCACATGATCCCTCCTAGGCTCCGCCCACCCCAGTCATTCGACCGACGGACAGGAGGAAATATATATAGGAGAAACCATATGATACCGTGGTGACTGTAGTTAGAGAAAATAATTCATCAGACCTGATTAAAAAAACAGGGCGGGCCGTGGACCGGACACACCGTTGGAGAAAGTAATTTATCAGGTAAGCATAAATTCTGTTTTCTCCAACATTGGTGTGTCCAGTCCACGGCGTCATCCTTACTTGTGGGAACCAATACCAAAGCTTTAGGACACGGATGAAGGGAGGGAGCAAATCAGGTCACCTAAATGGAAGGCACCACGGCTTGCAAAACCTTTCTCCCAAAAATAGCCTCCGAAGAAGCAAAAGTATCAAATTTGTAAAATTTGTCAAAAGTGTGCATTGAAGACCAAGTCGCTGCCTTACATATCTGGTCAACAGAAGCCTCGTTCTTGAAGGCCCATGTGGAAGCCACAGCCCTAGTGGAGTGAGCTGTGATTCTTTCAGGAGGCTGCCGTCCGGCAGTCTCATAAGCCAATCGGATAATGCTTTTAAGCCAAAAGGAAAGAGAGGTAGAAGTCGCTATTTGACCTCTCCTTTTACCAGAATAAACAACAAACAAGGAAGATGTTTGTCTGAAATCTTTAGTAGCCTCTAAATAGAATTTTAGAGCACGGACTACGTCCAAATTGTGTAACAAACGTTCCTTCTTTGAAACTGGATTCAGACACAAAGAAGGTACAACTATCTCCTGGTTAATATTTTTGTTGGAAACAACTTTCGGAAGAAAACCAGGCTTAGTACGCAAAACCACCTTATCTGCATGGAACACCAGATAGGGCGGAGAACACTGCAGAGCAGATAACTCTGAAACTCTTCTAGCAGAAGAAATTGCAACCAAAAACAAAACTTTCCAAGATAATAACTTAATATCTACGGAATGTAAGGGTTCAAACGGAACCCCTTGAAGAACTGAAAGAACTCCAGGGAGGAGTCAAAGGTCTGTAAACAGGCTTGATCCTAACCAGAGCCTGAACAAATGCTTGAACATCTGGCACAGCTGTCAGTCTTTTGTGAAGTAAAACAGATAAAGCAGAGATCTGTCCCTTCAGAGAACTTGCAGATAATCCTTTCTCCAAACCTTCTTGTAGAAAGGATAGAATCTTAGGAATTTTTATCTTGTTCCATGGCAATCCTTTAGATTCACACCAACAGATATATTTTTTCCATATTTTATGGTAAATTTTTCTAGTTACAGGCTTTCTAGCCTGAATCAGAGTATCTATTACAGAATCTGAAAACCCACACTTTGATAAAATCAAGCGTTCAATCTCCAAGCCGTCAGTTGGAGGGAAACCAGATTCGGATGTTCGAATGGACCCTGAACAAGAAGGTCCTGTCTCAAAGGTAGCTTCCATGGTGGAGCCGATGACATATTCACCAGGTCTGCATACCAAGTCCTGCGTGGCCATGCAGGAGCTATCAAGATCACCAAGGCCCTCTCCTGATTGATCCTGGCTACCAGCCTGGGGATGAGAGGAAACGGTGGGAATACATAAGCTAGGTTGAAGGTCCAAGGTGCTACTAGTGCATCTACTAGGGTCGCCTTGGGATCCCTGGATCTGGACCCGTAGCAAGGAACCTTGAAGTTCTGACGAGACGCCATCAGATCCATGTCTGGAATGCCCCATAATTGAGTTATTTGGGCAAAGATTTCCGGATGGAGTTCCCACTCCCCCGGATGGAATGTCTGACGACTCAGAAAATCCGCTTCCCAATTTTCCACTCCTGGGATGTGGATCGCAGACAAGTGGCAGGAGTGATCCTCCGCCCATTGAATTATCTTGGTCACTTCTTTCATCGCCAGGGAAGTCCTTGTTCCCCCCTGATGATTGATATATGCAACGGTCGTCATGTTGTCTGACTGAAACCTTATGAATTTGGCCTTTGCTAGTTGAGGCCAAGCTCTGAGAGCATTGAATATCGCTCTCAGTTCCAGAATGTTTATCGGGAGAAGAGACTCTTCCCGAGACCATAGACCCTGAGCTTTCAGGGATTCCCAGACCGCGCCCCAGCCCACTAGGCTGGCGTCGGTCGTGACAATGACCCACTCTGGTCTGCGGAAGCTCATTCCCTGTGACAGATTGTCCAGGGTCAGCCACCAACGGAGTGAATCTCTGGTCTTTTGATCTACTTTAATCGTTGGAGACAAGTCTGTATAATCCCCATTCCACTGTCTGAGCATGCACAGTTGTAATGGTCTTAGATTAATTCGTGCAAAAGGAACTATGTCCATTGTTGCAACCATCAATCCTATTACTTCCATGCACTGCGCTATGGAAGGACGAGGAACAGAATGAAGTACTTGACAAGAGCTTAGAAGTTTTGATTTTCTGACCTCTGTCAGAAAAATCCTCATTTCTAAGGAATCTATTATTGTTCCCAAGAAGGGAACTCTTGTTGACGGGGACAGAGAACTTTTTTCTTTGTTCACCTTCCATCCGTGAGATCTGAGAAAGGCTAGGACGATGTCCGTATGAGCCTTTGCTTTTGACAGGGACGACGCTTGAATCAGGATGTCGTCCAAGTAAGGTACTACTGCAATGCCCCTTGGTCTTAGAACCGCTAGAAGGGACCCTAGTACCTTTGTGAAAATCCTTGGAGCAGTGGCTAATCCAAATGGAAGTGCCACAAACTGGTAATGCTTGTCCAGAAAAGCGAACCTTAGGAACTGATGATGTTCCTTGTGGATAGGAATATGTAGGTACGCATCCTTTAAATCCACGGTAGTCATAAATTGATTTTCCTGGATAGTAGGTAGGATCGTTCGAATAGTTTCCATTTTGAACAATGGTACCCTGAGAAATTTGTTTAGGATCTTTAGATCCAAAATTGGTCTGAATGTTCCCTCTTTTTTGGGAACTATGAACAGATTGGAATAAAATCCCATTCCTTGTTCTCTTATTGGAACTGGATGTATCACTCCCATCTTTAACAGGTCTTCTACACAATGTAAGAATGCCTGTCTCTTTATTTGTTTTGAAGATAATTGAGACCTGTGGAACCTTCCCCTTGGGGGTAGTTCCTTGAATTCCAGGAGATAACCATGAGAAACTATTTCTAGCGCCCAAGGATCCTGAACATCTCTTGCCCAAGCCTGAGCAAAGAGAGAAAGTCTGCCCCCCACTAGATCCGGTCCCGGATCGGGGGCTATCCCTTCATGCTGTTTTGGTAGCAGTGGTAGGCTTCTTGGCCTGCTTACCCTTGTTCCAGCCTTGCATTGGTTTCCAGGCTGGTTTGGGTTGTGAAGTATTACCCTCTTGCTTAGAGGATACAGAATTAGAGACTGGTCCGTTTCTGCGAAAGGGACGAAAATTAGGCTTATTATTAGCCTTAAAAGACCTATCCTGTGGGAGGGCGTGGCCCTTTCCCCCAGTGATGTCTGAAATAATCTCTTTCAAATCAGGTCCAAATAATGTTTTACCTTTGAAAGGAATGTTAAGCAATTTTGTCTTGGAAAACACATCCGCTGACCAAGACTTTAGCCAAAGCACGCCACGCCAGCAAACCCTGAATTTTTCGCCGCTAATCTAGCTAATTGCAAAGCGGCATCTAAAACAAAAGAGTTAGCCAATTTAAGTGCTTGAACTCTGTCCATAACCTCCTCATACGAAGATTCTTTACTGAGCGATTTTTCTAGTTCCTCGAACCAGAAACACGCTGCCGTAGTGACAGGAACAATGCATGAAATTGGTCATCAGACAAAACCTCCCTCATGGCCCCTTGAGATTGGTGTGAGGGTATGTCAGAACAGTTATCATCAGCGTCCTCTTGCTCTTCAGTGTTTAAAACAGAGCAATCGCGCTTTCTCTGATAAGTAGGCATTTTGGATAAAAGATTTGCTATGGAGTTATCCATTACAGCCGTTAATTGTTGCATGGTAATAAGTATTGGCGCACTAGATGTACTAGGGGCCTCCTGTGTGGGCATAACTGGTGTAGACACAGTAGGGGATGATGTAGTATCATGTTTACTCCCCTCATTTGAGGAATCATCTTGGGCAATATCATTATCTGTTGCATTACTGTCCTTACTTTGTTTGGACACTATGGCACAATTATCACATAAATTTAAATGGGGAGACACATTGGCTTTCATACATATAGAACATAGCTTATCTGATGGTACAGACATGTTAAACAGGCTTAAACTTGTCAACAAAGCACAAAAAACGTTTTAAAATAAAACCGTTACTGTCACTTTAAATTTCAAACTGAAAACACTTTATTACTGAATATGTGAAAAAGTATGAAGGAATTGTTCAAAATTCACCAAAATTTCACCACAGTGTCTTAAAGCATTAAAAGTATTGCACACCAAATTTCATAGCTTTAACCCTTAAATTAACGGAACCGGAGCCGTTTTTACATTTAACCCCTATACAGTCCCAGAATGAGGCTCTGTCTATAACTAGAAAGGCCCCCATCTGAAAAAGGTGTCCAACACAGTGCCTGCCGTTTTTCTAAACGTTCCCCAAGATTATAATACCAATAATTAGTTAGAATCTGCATAATATGCCTAGTAAAGCAATTGTTTTAGCCCAGAAAAATGTCTACCAGTTTTTAAGCCCTTTTTGAAGCCCTTTATTCTTTTATGTTTAACTAAGAAAATGGCTTACCGGTCCCCATGAGGGGAAATGACAGCCTTCCAGCATTACATGGTCGTGTTAGAAATATGGCTAGTCAAACCTTAAAGGGACAGTCTACACCAAAAATTTTCTTACTTAAAAAGATAGATATTCCCTTTATTACCCATTCCCCGTTTTTGCATAACCAACACAGTTATATAATTACACTTTTTACCTCTGTGATTACCTTGTATCTAAGCCTTTGCAGACAGCCTCCTTATCTAAGTGCCTTTGACAGACATGCAGTGTAGTCAATCAGTGAAGACTCCTAAATAACTTTACGGGAGTGAGCACAATGTTATCTATATGACACATGTGAACTAGCACAGTCTAACTGTGAAAAACTTTCAAAATGCTCTGAGCTAGGAGGCGGTTTTCAACTGTTTAGAAATCAGTTTGAGCCTAGCTAGGTTTAGCTTTTCAAAAATACCACCAAGGGAGCAAAGCAAATTTGATGATAAAAGTAAATTGGAAAGTTGTTTAAAATTGCATGCCCTATCCTAATCATGAAAGTTTAGTTTTGACTTTACTGTCCCTTTAAGCAGAAAAGACTGCTAACTGTTTCCCCCAACTGAAGTTACTTCATCTCAACAGTCCTGTGTGGAAACAGCAATCGATTTTAGTTACTGTCTGCTAAAATCATCTTCCTCTTACAAACAGAAATCTTCATCCTTTTCTGTTTCAGAGTAAATAGTACATACCAGCACTATTTTAAAATAACAAACACTTGATAGAAGAATAAAACTACATTTAAACACCAAAAAACTCTTAACCATCTCCGTGGAGATGTTGCCTGTGCAACGGCAAAGAGAATGACTGGGGTGGGCGGAGCCTAGGAGGGATCATGTGACCAGCTTTGCTGGGACTCTTTGCCATTTCCTGTTGGGGAAGAGAATATCCCACAAGTAAGGATGACGCCGTGGACCGGACACACCAATGTTGGAGAAAACCTGTTAGATAATAACTTTAACCTAAGCGCACCACAGGCTTGTTTGTATATCTCTTTTATTGCCTGATTTATATCTGTCCCTAATTGTCCTCAACAAAAAAGAGAGGTAAAGAGAAAACAAGTTTAAACATGTTGGCACCCATTACTTTATAGAAACTCAGCAGAATTTAAAAATCCAAAATTTTACAGCAAAGGGGGCAGAATAAATAATGAACATTTACTAGTTCAACTATACGTAATTAAACACTTTATATCACAGTCTCATTCTATTTAATATCCATTTAAGTCTATTTATAATATGTTTTTATTGACCTCCATCTGGATGTAAGAACTTTGGTACCACCTGAAATGTCTGCAGTTTTTTGGCAAGTAAACCAATTTGCAAAACATGCCACTTTATTTTGACTCTTGAGGCTGGATCTATAAAATTCTCACCATTTTTTTTGTAATTGTAGCACCTATATGCCCTTTTTTATATGGTGCTACACCAATTCTTTTTAACAAAAGTGTTTGGGCTGAAACTCAATTTCTCACTTTCATATTTACATCATACACTTACAATACATGGGGTATCCAAGTTTTAACCCATATAAGATCTTAAGTAAAGGCTATCAAAATTCATTCAGTACAAGCTCTCATTCTGCGTGTGCCATAAATGTATTTGTAATGTTTTCTTTAGATATAAAAACTGCTTTGACCTGCATCATCTGCAGAATCAGTGTAAGAATTCATCATTTTTCAAATCCACTGCTAAAACTCTTGTTCAGGCCCTTTTCCTCTCCCATATGGACTTGTCAATTACTGGTTTTACTACTTTTCATCTTTCACCCTTACCCAAACACTCCCAAATGCAGCTTCTTGAAACACAGAGACTCTTCCAAATTCCTCCTTCTCCATGCCTGGAATCCCTCAGCTAGTTTACAATAAAGTCACACTACAAAAATAATTTAAGTGTTTTTCAAGGCTATTTGCTATTTTCATGTCGATATTTCTAATCTCATATTTCAGTATGATTATTCTGTCCCGCCCCAACTTCTCAACAATGTTTCCACTTGACCTCCTTCTACAGCTGAGCTATCTCAAGGCTAAAATTAGTTCATCTCATTACCCCATGCCTCACCTGTTAGCTCAGGCACTTAAGCATTATATTCTGGAAATAAATCATCCTCAATAGTCTATAATGTCTTATCTGTTTAGCTAGTGATCGCAGGATAGATCCATTACAGAGTCAAATATATGCTGGGTAACAGACAAAACTATAGAAATACAGGTTCATACTTAAATACAATTAACTGATGAGCAGATGTAACAGTTTATATGTCACAAAAGTCCAAAGCAGTAGCATTCAATACGAGTATGTTCATAGACATGTCTAGGTTTACCTGGATACCCTTGGTATGCTATGTTTTAATTAACTCATAAAGTGATTGTTTTACATACATTTTTGTATATGACTGCTATGGACTTTTGTTTAGTGTCTGCACCTTTGTTCAGTTGCAGCATTATGCACCCCACTGCAGTGAACGTTTTGTAGCTCCAGTCTTGTCACCTTTTTTTACTTAGCGGAAAGAAGTCAGTATCAGACCGCTAACAGTTTATATGTAATGACCATGAAATTACTATAAAACCAACACAGTTAAATGGCATTTTGGAATATTCAGAATCTTTAAAACGATAATCTAAATATAATCCAGATCTAATGAGAGTTATCTGCAATGTGAGACACAGCTAAGCACCACCCTACTTCTTCTGAAAATCAACACTTAACCCTTTGGCTGCTAAGCCATTTCCCACCTGTGTGCTAATATTTTCTTTTGATTTTTTTATTTTTGAAATTTCTGAATTATTTTTTTTTTAACTTTTTTTTTTTTTATAGACCCCCAAGACTTAGGTGTTACCTTTCCAACAGTGGGTCTTGGGGGTCTGTAGCTGCTTAGATGCCTGAGATACAGGCTTCTAAGCAGCGTGCCCCCTCCTCCTATACTTAACATTGTTAAGTATAAATAAAGTTGCACGGTGACGTCATCACGTAATTGCACGTGATGTCACCGGGCATCAGGTGAAGTAAGGAGCCCCCAGATCTCCCTTAAGGTGGGAGAGTGCTCATGACGACTCTGAGCCATCATTAGCACCAGAGTGAGAAACCCTGTGATGGCTCAGAGCCGTCATTAGCACTCAAAGGGTTAAAGGGACACTGAACCCAAATTTTTTTCTTTCGTGATTCAGATAGAGCATGAAATTTTAAGCAACTTTCTAATTTACTCCTATTATCAAATGTTCTTCATTCTCTTGGTATCTTTATTTGAAATGCAAGAATGTAAGTTTAGAAGTCGGCCCATTTTTGGTGAACAACCTGGGTTGTCCTTGCTGATTGGTGGATAAATTCATCCACCAATAAAAAATTGCTGTCCATAGTTCTGAACCAAAAAAAAAAAGCTTTGATGCCTTCCTTTTCAAATAAAGATAGCAAGAGAACGAATAAAAATTGATAATAGGAGTAAATTAGAAAGTTGCTTTAAATTGCATCCTCTATCTGAATCACAGAAGAAAAAAATTTGGGTTCAGTGTCCCTTTAATAAATAAAATAAAGTTTTTTTTGTTTTTTTTACTGGAACTCAACATTGCATTTGAATGAAGTCTTCTCTAAATGTCATATGCAGTATGGAAAAACTATTCATAGTTCCGAGGACAAAGTCGTCTTAAAATATACAATTTAGCACTAGTTCACCTATATTAAAGTCATTGTGCACTGGGCAATAAAAAAGAAAGGAGGCATTAGCTTAATTTCAAACATGTAAAATTAAAGCACATTTTTATTTGAAGAAATGTTGCTTCGTGACTTTCCTGAAGTCAGAATTGTTCTATAAAAGTATAACAGACTTCTATACATGATTAAAAAACACAAAACTGAAACCTATTATTTTAAAACCTATTTACAAAAAAAAAGCATCATTCATAACCATAAATAAGATTGTTTTGTCATTGCGCACTTGACGATAATATGAATTAACATATGTACACCCACCTGCTGCATATTCTGCTGAACAATTACGATGAACAATGTACATTTATATTGCTTTTAAGGGATACAAAGATACTAGGTTCATTAACTAAAATAAACGGACATTTCCGAGGGACTGACATAGTGAGAAAAAAAAAAAAAAAAATTCTTGAGGTAATTTATGAATATTGTCTATTTTTGTTTCTTTAGGAAAGCAAACTGCTGAAATCAAACAGTATAACAAAGTTATAATAAAGCTATGTGCCATATTTTAAAAAGAAACTAAACACATTGTTGTAAGAATAATTTATGAAAATAACAAGCGCTTCCATAGACTGCAATCAAGTAACTAAAGCACTTTAGATATGTTTTGAAGTTAAATGTGTCAGTATTAATTCCAGGTTCTAAGTATATCATTTTCAGTGTACAATGAGGTAATTTCTGATGTGATGCTCAAATTTATAAGGCACATTAAGTCCACTTTTGCTATACACCTGTTGTCTCCCCAACACAATAAAAAAGAAACAATACATAGTATGTGGGATAAAGATTGTGTGTGTTAGCTTAAATGCTAGAAAAGTGCAAACATTTTTTTTTTTTACTTAACTGTGACATTAAGAAATTCCAGTGGTTAGAAAAGAATATAACCTTAAAATATTTAGTGGGAATAAAATCAAAGATGTTTGAAAATATCAACATTTTTTAATCCTGTGAAACCATTTAAGTAAAACAAAAAACAACATAACTTTAAATTGTGTTATTGAAGTAATTAAAATACTATTAAACTATGTTGGTCATTATAAATATATGTATGAGGATTGGTATAGAGAAAATTGTGCAGAAGGTTAGATACTAAGTGTGTGGAATCTGGAATGTCAAGTGCTAAAGATACTTTCAAAGTTTTAATACATTTTAAAATTTGCTTTAATCAGAAGAGAGTGGGAATGAGGCACTGCCTTCTACATTAACGTTTGTGCACAACTCTTCCGAATGTTCCTGCTTGGATTTGTTCTCCATGTTTTCCGGATTCTCACAACTGGATGACTGTTCAGCAATGGAAATGTTTTTACTCTGGTGAACAAGAGGAAGGTACTCTTGATCATCAAAAATATCTTCACTCGTTCGGCTACCATCTTCCTCAGTTTTTGTAGAAAGATAACTAACGGGCTGTAGATTATACATATTCTTAGATTCCAACTCTGTTAATCCATTTCCACTGTATGCCATTTCATAGGAATCTAAATCTATGTGCTCTGTCCACTGTTCTGTGTTTTGGTTATTCCAGTGTGCCTGGTTTATTTTTTTTCCTTCAGGAATTTCATTTTTTGTTTCAAGTTTATTTTTGTGACTGGATATATCTGTACTCAAATTCAAGATCCCAGAGTCCATTTCTATTTTAGGTCCTCTCTCATCTTCAATTTGACCACTAGATTCATCTTCAGATTCCACAGAGGGCACTTCCACAACTTGTGTTGGAGAAGTACTGGAGAACTTGATGTTTTGAGCGACCACAGTTTTGTTTGTTCTGATTAGTTTAGAGTAATTGTTAAGCAGTGCAAAAACTCTATCTACATCCTTCAAGTAATTAACCCAGTCATCCAGACTAAGTCTATAGTTGTTTCTGTATCCATATAAACTTTCATTTACTTTGTACAAATCCTCCAGTCCTTTCCAGTCAACATCCTCTGTGAAATTAGGCAAGTTAGCCCTCCCATCTGTCCCATAGCTGTCCTCTGCAACAATAAAAAAAACATACAATGTTTTTAGCTTTAGTAAAACCAAAAACTTAAGTAAACGTGCTTGGGCTGAAGGAAAATTAGTAGAAAAGTTTAAATGTGAATGAAAATAAAGCAGTTCATTATTACAAACCAAAATAATGCAAAAATTGCCTTCTTCACATTCCCCTAGAAAAGAAGAAATGAATAAACATACAAGAGGAAAAAAAAGTTCTATAATACAGCTGTCATTTTATTTATTATGGATTCTTCCTATGCGAGTGGAAATTAATGTACAAATAGTTTCCAAAAAATAATTAATTGTATTTCCTACACAAATTCAATTCAGTTTATTTTATTGAACCTTTGGTGTTCATAAGGGATTTATGGGACTTTAAAGAAATAGTCTAGTCAAAATTAAACTTACATGATTCAGATAGGGAGCATGCAATTTTAAGCAACTTTCTAATTTATTCCTATGAACAACTTTTCTTTGTTCTCTTGGTATCTTTATTTTTTTTAAAAAAAAAAAGCTGGAATGTAAGCTTAGGAGCTGGCCCATTTTGGTTCAGCACCTGGGTAGTGCTAAATGTAGCCATCCATGTAGCCAGTGTCTAAATGTAGCCATCCAATCAGCACATGCTACCCAGGTGGTGAACCAAAAATGGTCCGGCTCCTAAGCGTACATTCTAGCTTTTTTAAATAAATATACCAAGAGAACGAAGAAAATTGATAATAGGAGTAAATTAGAAAGTTGCTTAAAATTGCATTCTCTAGCTGAATCATGAAATCAGCGCTATGGAATTTGGCGGCGCTAAACAAATAAATGATAATAATAATGAAAGTATAATTTTGACTAGACTATCCCTTTAAAGTATATTTATTATATTTATGGAGAGGGAGAGGAGAGAGAAGAGAATAGACTTTTCATAGAGTAGAACTTTCCTGTAGTATATCAGTCTGATCCTGCCTATTACGGTCAGTCCAGCGCTGATGTACCAGGCAATTCCTATCTGAACAAATAACACAGCCTTCATTAGACCTCGTCAGTGAGGTGTAGCCATATTCTTCTAAGCACACTGAGCAAGGAGCCAACGTCTGGTTTCTTCCCTTACGGAGACTAAATACATACAGAGAGAAGCGCACTCACAGGAACGAACAACTAGCTCAATGCTTCTCTCTGTGTGTATTTAGTCTCCCTATAGGAAAAAGGGGAATCCAGATGTGGACTCCTTGCTCAGTGTGCTTAGAGGAACGTAGCTACACCTCACTGACGAGGCCCAATGAAGGACAAAATGATTGTCTGGGGTTGCTGTGTTCCTTGTTCAGAGAGTAATTGCCTGGTATTTTGGCGCTGGACTGACTGTAATAGGCGGGATCAGACTGATATACTACAGGTAATTTCTTCTCTGTGAAAAGCATTACTGGGCCAAAAGAAGCTGCACCCAGGTGGTAAAGCGTTATAGAACAGGCTAACAATGGTATTGAGCCGGTTGTTCGTTCCTCTGAGTGTGCTTCTCTTTGTGTGTATTTAGTCTCACTATGGGAAAAGGGGGAATCCAGACGTGGACTCCTTGATCAGTATGCTTAGAGGAATATGGCTACACCTCAATGACGAGGCCCAATGAAGGCCAAACGATCGTCTGGGGTTGCTGTGTTCCTTGTTCAGAGAGGAATTGCCTGGTATTTTAGCGCTGGACTGACTGTAATAGGCGTTATCAGACTGATATACTACAGGAAAGTTCCACTCTGTAAAAAGCATTACTGGGCTAAAAGAAGCTGAACCCAGGTGGTAAATAAAAACAGGCTTACAATGGTATTGAGTCGGTTGTTCGTTCCTGAGAGTGTGCTTCTCTCTGTATGTGAGTGTGTATATATATATATATATATATATATATACACACACACACACACACACATATATATAAGCAATTTACTATTAGCAATGATATAAAGTCTTGCATTCATGCACTGCTGAAAATCACAAGCAGGCAGTTCTTCAATAAAAAAAAGTTCTATTTAAGAAGACAGTATATATATATATATATATATATATATATATATATATATATATATATATATATATATATATATATATATATATATAGTGGATACGAAATAGGCACACACACTGCTATTAAATAAAGTAAACAAAAAAAGCAGTATGTGCTTATTGAAACTTTCTTTTGCTGCACATATTTTCAAAGAGTTCTTGTATTAGTTTTGGATACTCAATATTTATTATTTTATTTGCTTTAGAAAGAAACATTTATACTAACAAGTAGTTCTCATCTCTGCCGCTACATACATGTGACTTAAGGTTTCAGTCAGCAGCAAGGAAGGCAGGGCAGCTATATGAGGTTTGCCAGCTGTAGTCACTGGCAGTGATTGAGGGGAACCGATAGCATAGTTGACAGTCTGAGTAACATGAGGAATGTAAGCAATGCAATGTGTCAAGTGTAGGCACAGGGGAAATATTATCAAGACTCAAGCTGTGGTGTTGGCACAACTGAAGCTCTGTTACTGTGCGTGTTGTGTGAGATCAAACACCACCTCATCGACTTCTCTATTGTGCAGATATTAGCACCGTGAGTTAATTATTTTCTACTTTTTTGTTTTGTTTTATAAACCTCTTCAATACAATATTTTGAAAACCTAAGTAATAAAATGAAATGCACACAAAAACATAAAGTTTATGCAACATCTATCAAGTATTTAAAAGAACTAGCTTTTAACAAGACTAAATATTTTTTTATAAAACAACTAGTCCTAAAGCCTGTTGACACGGCCATTTTTTGCATTACAGTGGTCCCACCCCTGGCGTTCTCTCCCTCCCACTCTCTTTTGCTTTCTCTCTCCCCCTCTCTTTTGCGCTCTCTCCCCCTCTCTCTCTCCATCTCCCCCTCTCTCTAGCTCCCCTCTCTCTCTGGCTCCCCTCTCTCTCTCCCCCCTCTCTCTCTTTCTCTCTCTCCCCCCTTTCTCTCTCTCTCCCCTCTCTCTCTCCCCTCTCTCTATCTCACCCCTCTCTCTCTCTCCCCTCTATCTCTCTCTCTCTCTCCCCCCTCTATCTCTCTCTCTCTCCCCCCCCTCTCTCTCTCGCCTCCTCTCTCTCTCGCCTCTCTCTTTCTCTCTCCCCTCTCTCTGTCTCTCTCTCTCCCCTCTATCTCTCTCCCCTCTATCTCTCTCTCTCTCTCCCCCTTCTCTCTCTCCCCCTATCTCTCTTTCTCTCTCTCCCCCCTTTCTCTCTCTCTCCCCTCTCTCTCGCTCCCCTCTCTCTCTCCCCCCTCTCTCTCTTTCTCTCTCTCCCCCCTTTCTCTCTCTCTCCCCCTCTCTCTCTTTCTCCCCCCCCCTCTCTCTCTCTCTCTCTCTCTCTCTCTCCTCTCTCTCTCCCCCCTCTGTCTCTCCTCTCTCTCTCTTGCCCCTCTATCTCTCCGTGTCTCTCCTCTCTCTCTCTCTCCCCTCTCTCTCTCCCCTCCCCCCCCCTCTCTCTCCCTCTCCCCCCCCCCTCTCTCTCTCTCCCCCCCCTCTCTCTCTCTCCCCCCTCTCTCTCTCTCCCTCTCTCATTCTCTCTCTCCTCTCTTTCTCTCTCCCTCTCCCCCCCTCTCTCTCTGTCTCTCTCTCTCCCTCTCTCTTTCCCCTCTCTCTCCCCACATCTCCCCCCCTCTCTCTCCACATCTCCCCCCTCTCCCCACATCTCTCCCCATCTCCCCCTCTCTCCACATCTCCCCACATCGCTCCCCTCTCTCCACATCTCCCCCCTCTCTCCACATCTCTCCCCATCTCCCCCTCTCTCCACATCTTCCCACATCGCTCCCCTCTCTCCACATCTCCCCCCTCTCTCCACATCTCCCCCCTCTCTCCACATCTCCCCCCTCTCTCCACATCTCCCCCCTCACTACACATCTCCCCCCTCTCTCCACATCTCCCCCCTCTCTCCACATCTCTCCACATCTCTCCACATCTCCCCCCTCACTGCACATCTCACCACATCTCCCCCCCTCCCAACATGCAGCTGACAGATTCTGGAGGATAACTGTTCACACAGAACTTACTATTGTGAGATAGTAGAGCATAGACATTTTCAGGTGATATTTTCTTGTCAACTTTTTACAGTTAATTTAACATATGGGTATTACATCTCATTAATATTCATACATTTTTATATTAAACAGTTTTTTTTTCATGGGATGCCTATTTGAGTATTACAAATATATGCTGCAGGAAACAACATGACATTTTTTTAAAGTGAAAAAAAAAAATTTCCACAAATAAAATAGTTTCCAATGAAAATGAATACACCTTTAAATAAACAATTGCTGATAAAAATAAATAAAATTACCTTTTGAATTTGAAACACTATCATATGGGATGCACCAAATTATCATTTGAATGTAATGTCCCTTTAAAACAAGCATTTCTGAGGAATTGCTTAAAGGGACACTGAACCAAAAATGTTTCTTTTGTGATTCAGATAGAGCATGCAATTTTAAGCAACTTTCTAATTTACTCCGATTATCAATTTTTCTCCGTTAACTTGCTATCTTTATTTTAAAAAGAAGGCATCTAAGCTTTTTTTTTGGTTCAGAATTCTGGACAGCACTTTTTTATTGGTGGATGAATTTATCCACCAATCAGCAAGAATAACCCAGGTTATTCACCAAAAATGGGCCGGCATCTAAACTTACATTCTTGCATTTCAAATAAAGTTACCAAGAGAATGAAGAAAATTTGATAATAGGAATAAATTATAAAGTTGTTTAAAATTGTATGCTGTATCTGAATCACGAAATAAAAAATTTGGGTTCAGTGTCCCTTAAATTTAGATATAATAAGGTCAGAATAGAATGGACTTTTATAGTTGGGCTACAATCTCATTTGTCTTCTCTGAGGCCAGGGTAGAGTACTTGTGAGGTGTTTTTATCTTCATGTTTTATTCTAAATTACTGTACTAAATCCCTTGATCTGTAATAGGTTTGAGGCTAAGCTTGTCACATGTATCCTTGCTGTTTGAAGAATCATAGGCCTGGCGTTGCTTGGAAAGCTTAAGCTTGTATATGGAATAATGCCATAGCAACTGCACAGATGACAGACTTTACATTCCCATAACATACAATGTATTGTATATCATGGTATAAATACATGCAAATTTGTGTCTAAAGAGGAAACAATGTATGATGGAATATAACAAAAAATGATATCATTAACAGTCAGCTTTAGGAAGTGACTTTCTAAGAAAAGTAATTTCATTAAAGGGATATGAAACCCAAATGTATTTCATGATTCAGATAGAGCATGCAATTTTAAGTAACTTTCTAATTTACTCCTAAATGTAGCCAGCAATCAGGAAGCGCTAGCCAGGGTGCTGAACCAAAAATGGGCTGGCTACTAAGCTTAAATTCCTGTATTTTTAAATAAAGATACCAAGAGAACGAAGAAAAATTGATAATTGGAGTAAATAAGTAAGCTGCTAAAACATGCATGCTCTATTTAAATCATGAAAGAAAAAAATATTGGGTTTCCTATCCCTTTAAGTCCTTAACGACCAACGATGTATGGGGTACAACCTACAAAAAAATGCAGTTAACGATCAAGGACGTACCCCGTACGTTGTTGGTCTTTGAAAGCGGTGGAAGCGATCTTGATCACTTCCAACCGCTTTCATGTTATAGGCATCCTGCTATAACACTTTTTAGCAGTCCGATGCAGAGAGAGCCACTCTGTGGCCCTTTCTGCATCGGCCATCAATGGCCATGTTCGTTGGTGGGTGGGAGCTGATCCAGGGAGGTGGGTGGGCGGCCATCGGTGGAGGAGGGGGGCGGGTGGGAACCCTACACTATGGAACAACTAAGTTACACGAGCGGGTGGGAACCCTACACTATGGAACAACTAAGTTACAACAAGGTGGTACTCGGTGGGAGAGAGGGTGGGAATATTAAAAAAATTAAGCGATCTGGGAGAGGGTGGGTGTTGAGGGGGGGGGGCAGCTACACTACAGAAAATAGTATTTTTTAAATAAAAAATAAATAAAAACCCTATTTGATTTCAAACTGGGTACTGGCAGACAGCTGCCAGTACCCAATATGGCGCACAATAAGCCAGAGGGGGGAAGGGTTAGAGAGCTGTTTGGGGGGATCAGGGAGGTTGGGGGCTAAGGGGGGATCCTACACAGCAGATTTTTTTTTTTTTTTTAAACAAAAATCCCCCCAAAAAACTTTTATATTAGTACTGGCAGACTTTCTACCAATACTTAAGATGACGGGGACAATTGTGGGGTGGGGGAGGGAAGAGAGCTGTTTGGGAGGGATCAGAGGGTGTGATGTGTCAGGTGGGAGGTTGATCTCTACACTAAAGCTAAAATTAACCCTGCAAGCTCCCTACAAGCTCCCTAATTAACCCCTTCACTGCTGGGCATAATACATGTGTGGTGCGCAGCGGCATTTAGCGGCCTTCTATAACCAAAAAGCAACGCCAAAGTCATATGTGTCTGCTTTTTCTGAATAAAGGGGATCCCAGAGAAGCATTTACAACTGTTTGTGCCATAATTGCACAAGCTGTTTGCAAATAATTTCATATATATATACATAACAAATAAGGTATATGAAGTTTGATTGTTATTAATGTTTTTAAATAATTTATAGACTGGAATAAGGTTTATGTTTAAAACTTAAAAACATTTTTCTTTTTAGCAATATCCAGACAAGATAGGGATGTATATAGATTAACAATAGTAAAGTATGGAAAGTTTCTACTTAGTACTATTAGACCATTCGTTCTGTTTAATATGGGCTTATTTATAAAAAGTCACTGTAGATATAGGGTAATGTTTTATTTTAAATTGCCGTTGTTCAATCTCAGTAATATGGTAAACTTATTTGTATATGTTTATATGCCTTCATAGTATGCTTATTTCCTTGCACGTATGTCTCCGTGTGAGTTGGATGTCGATATCGATGTGTTTAGAGGCTGGTCATAATTACACAAGCTGATTGGCCGATGGCAAAACACATAGGACGGCCATGAGGATAACGGATTGGGCCTTGTCTATATGACGTTACCATCCTCACGTCCATAAACAGAAGGCTGGCCTGGATTGTCTGAACGGATTGGCCAGGAATTAAACCAATCAGGAACCACCTTCAAGCATTTAAGGAGACGCTGTTTTACACAGCGTATAACCATTTCCTCTTGAGAAAGTTTGGATAGGCGTTGGGGGCGGTGCTTGACGAGGCTCCTTTGGACAGCGTCTATAACCGAAAAAGAGCTGGGTGACTGAACATCTGAGGTGTAATTGAAACACCATTTCGATTTTAACTGGGACTTTTCCTTTCTTTCCCAAGATTGGGATACAGGCTTGTGATTATTATTTTCCTGTAAGTGTTCTTAACCGTTTATGCTGAATAAAACATAAAACGTCTACCTTGATGGGGTTTGCGCTTTGTTCTTTTTTGCTGCAGGATTGTCTACTACATTACACTAAAGCTAAAATTAACCCTACAAGCTCCCTAATTTACCCCTTCACTGCTGGGCATAATACATATGTGGTGCGCAGCGGCATTTAGCGGCCTTCTAATTAACAAAAAGCAACGCCAAAGCAATATATGTCTGCTATTTCTGAACAAAGGGGATCCCAGAGAAGCTTTTACAACCATTTGTGCCATAATTGCACAAGCTGTTTGTAAATAATTTCTGTCAGAAACCTAAAATTGTGAAAAATGTAACTTTTTTTTTTTATTTGATCGCATTTGGCGGTGAAATGGTTGCATGAAATATACCAAAATGGGATAGATCAATACTTTGGGCTGTCTACTACACTACACTAAAGCTAAAATTAACCCTACAAGCTCTCTACATGCTCCCTAATTAACCCCTTCACTGCTGGGCATAATACACATGTGGTGCGCAGTGGCATTTAGCGGCCTTCTAAATACCAAAGAGCAACGCCAAAGCCATATATGTCTGCTATTTCTGAACAAAGGGGATCCCAGAGAAGCATTTACAATCATGTATGCCATAATGGCACAAGTTGTTTGTAAATAATTTCAGTGAGAAACCTAAAGTTTGTGAAAAAATGTGTGAAAAAGTGAAGGATTTTTTTTATTTGATCGCATTTGGCAGTGAAATGGCGGCATGAAATATACCAAAATGGGCCTAAATCAATACTTTGGGATGTCTTCTAAAAAAAAAAATGTATACGTCATGTCAAGGGATATTCAGGGATTCCTGAAAGATATCAGTGTCCCAATGTAACTAGCGCTAATTTTGAAAAAAAGTGGTTTTGAAATAGCAAAGTGCTACTTGTATTTATTGCCCTATAACTTGCAAAAAAAGCAAAGAACATGTAAACATTGGGTATTTCTAAACTCAGGACAAAATTTAGAAACTATTTAGCATGGGAGTTTTTTGGTGGTTGTAGATGTGTAACAGATTTGGGGGGTCAAAGTTAGAAAAAGTGTGTGCTTTTTTCTATTTTTTCCTCATATTTTATATTTCTTTAATAGTAAATTATAAGATATGTTGAAAATAATGGTATCTTTAGAAAGTCCATTTAATGGCGAGAAAAACGGTATATAATATGTGTGGGTACAGTAAATGAGTAAGAGGAAAATTACAGCTAAACACAAACACCGCAAAAATGTAAATATAGCCTTGGTCCCAAACGGACAGAAAATGGAAAAGTGCTGTGGTCATTAAGGGGTAAAAGGGACAACCTACTCACAAATGTTTAACACAGTAAAAAAAAAAAAAAAACTCTTTCTACTAAGAGTACTTCTGTATAATAGGAAAGGAGGAATAACTTTTGACATTTTATGTATTTTACTATACAAATGACTTGCAGCAAGGATAAGGTCATAATTAGTTAGAAAGGAAAGAAACAAACATTAATACAGTTTAAAAGCAATTCTTTGTCATGCACTGATGGGAACGTTTCTACCGGTATGTGCGCCTGTAGCTGTCAAGCACAGAAAGACATCTGTGCAAAGCACACAACTTTTTCTAACTGGTTGGGTGGGTATAGCTATGCATGTAAGTTTGCAGCAGAAGTCTGGCACTAGTGCTAATTAATGAATAACTGAGGTCTTAAAGGGACATCATTACTTTTTTTAAAACTAATACTGAAATGTTATTTCATTAAACAACATAGCAGATTGTAATTTAAAGGCTCTAATGATCTCATCCAGGTGTACATCTGTTTAAACACATGATCAAACAATTTGGGTGATTATAGTCACCTCGAGACTTTCATAGGATTTTTATTGTGGTCTGGTGTATGCATCTATTAGAACAGGTCTCCTACCCTTAGTTTTACTTCTTTTCAAAGTTGTGCTTTTTTTTTTTTACGGCTAACCGAAAATAAAAAAAAATTATTTTAAGCTTACAACTGTGCCCACTGATTCCTATCTAGTAGTACTTAACTATTAGCCAGGAATAAGAGTGATTGTGTGTACTGACAATAGAACAGCTAAAAAGTACAATGAACTTAACTCTCATAAAGGATAAAATAATACTGTTTATATATTACAGAAGAGGTACTTTTAAATTAACCACATCTTCAAACGAAGGGAGAATATAAACTGGAGGGTAAAGAAAATTATTTTTTGAGCACAAATACATGAGTCAAAAAAGCACATAATTCAGAGAGTATACCTTTTTAAACTTACCAATTAATGTCTATTATCAAATTTGCTTAATTCTCTAGGTATCCTTTTTTGGAGGAGCAGCAACACACTTCAGGGTGTTAAATGACACACTGTGTGAGCAAATGACAAGAGACATGTGTGCAGCCACTAATCAGCAGCTAGCTCCAAGTAGTGCATTACTGGTCCTAAGCCTATATGTCTGCTATAGATATAATTTTCAACAAAGGATGCCAAAAGAACAAAGACAATTAAATAATACAAGTAAAATAGAAATATGTTTAACCCCTTAATGACAAGAACATACCCTATATGTTGCATATCCTTAAAAGGACAGTCTAATCCACAATTTTTTTATTATTTAAAAAAAATAGATGATCCCTTTATTACCCATTCCCTAGTTTGCATAACCAACATGGTTATACTAATACATTTTTTACCTCTGTGATTACCATGTACCCAAGCCTCTGCAGACTGCCCCTTATTTCAGTTCTTTTGACAGATTTGCAATTTAGAGCTGACTCAAAGACCTCCATGGGCGTGAGCACAATGTTATCTATATGAGACACATAAACTAGCGCTGTCTAGCTGTGAAAAATTGTCCAAATGCACTAAGAAAAGAGGTAGCCTTCAAGCGCTTAGAAATTAGAATACGAGCCTACCTAGGTTAAGATTTCATCAAAGAATACCAAGAGAACAAAGCAAATTTGATGATAAAAATACATTGGAAAGTTGCTTGTCCTATCTGAATCATGAAAGTTTAATTTTGACTAGATTGTCCCTTTAAGAATTGCCATTTTTGGCTGTTCATTAGTGTGTATACTTCTTTTTGACATGTTTCATTTGAAACAATTCTTTTACATCATACAATTTAAATAAAATTAAACATCTTGTGATTATTTTTGTGCAATGCATGGATAGGATTTGTTTTCAAGTGCACTTTCCCATAATTTTAGGTGCCCATATTTTGAAGGAATATAGTTCTCATATATATCATGTGGTTACAGCAGTTTAAGGATTACTAATGTATTCAGTGCTCTGTGTTTCAATTGTGCAGTGCTCTATAATGGCTCTCATTTTTCAGACGCTCCCTTCATTTTCTGGCTGCAATGGATGATAATGAATCAATTTAATCGTGCAGCATTAAAGGATTCCAAAACTTTTGCTTTTTGTTCACACCTGGACTGCAAATGTCATAATACAAACATTTACATATTATAAATTACCTACTTTTAAACTCCAAGGATGTTTCCTGACATAATAAAATTAAACTTTAATTTTCGCTGATGATGATATCAATCCCCACCCTCCAATATGGGTTGTGCATGATAAGAATACATTTCCAACTGGATTGCGATATCATGCATATAATTAACCTCTTAAGGACATATGACAGAATTTTTCCGTCATAAAACAATTGAGCAAACTGAAAGCTGCGTCCTTAAAGGGTTAAGTGACAAATTCGTCACCATGTGCATGCGTACTGCGATCCCTAAACTCGTGCATGCATACTGCGACCCATGATCGTCCAAATTGTAATATCTAACATTATAGGTAACAACATTTTTAAACAAAATAAATATGTTTAATTCATTATTTGTTTGTAATTTTAGTAAATATGGTATTAATGCTCACTATTGGTAGAAAGATTGTCGCAGCGCACCGCTCTTACCTGCTCTGTACAGCTCCGTCATCCGCTCTGCTATCGATACAGCAGGTCTGCTAGTTTGCTGCGAGTAACGTAAAGGTATATCACGCATGCGCATCACGGCAATAATTCACCATTTGCATAACCTGGGTTATCGGTCGGGATTAGACGATGGAAAAGCATAGCTGGCGATGGGTTTGGAAATAGTTTAATTTTACAAATTGGATTTCTACTAAACTGCAGTTATTTGAAACAGAATGTAAATTACAAAATGATGTAAAATGTATACATTTTGCAATTGCATATAACTTTTTTGGGGGGTTTAGTGTCCCTTTAACATGAAAGCAGCAATATAACTATTACAGAAATTTTTTAAGGCTGCTGAAAACATCAGATCACAGAATAGAAAACTTGAATGCTTGAAGAATTACCATACAGATAAAAAAAAAGGTTAACATAAAACAGTCACAAAAACTTGGCCAGATGACCTGACATATAAACCAAATACAAGCAAGAAAAATATGAATTAACCCATGGGTATGACTATTATGGAAATGAATGGAAATGAAGATGTTATAAAAATGCAAACCATATTGAATATAGTAACTGTAATTACTATTTCAATATATACACAGACACACAATGCATAGGTTTCTTCCCTGGGAACTTTCAAACTGAGCTCACCATTAAATATATAACATTTTATTTTAATATTTCCCTGTGCTGGCACTAATTGTTCAGTAGGTAAATAGATTTAGGAATATCCTTTAGTGGAGTTCTTCAATTGAGCTTAAAGTGATTGTAAATTTTCCCTGTTGTATAAACAGATACAGAATTTTAGTGATATTTTAGGAGTTTAATTCATCAGTTGTAATGAAGATGCGCAATAACTTACTTTTTTAATGTAGCTGTAAAATTCAAATGCCCTGCGCTACAGCCGCCCACTTCAAAAGTAATTTTGTTTTGTGAGCTAATGGTTTGAACTGTTCTCCAACCAGCGATCCAGCCATATGGCACTGCCAAAAAAAAAATGTTGAATTTGAAAGCATAAAAAAGTTAAAGCATATCTTCATTACAACCGATGAACTAAACTCCTTGCAAAACATTCCAGAACTGTTTAAACAAAGAATGAAGTTTACCATCACTTTAAGGCTACAATTATGAGTTTAAAGTGGATATTAAACTGCTGACTATAACTACAGTAGTAGTAGTAGTGAGACGTAACCATGCTAGTGTAGTTGTACTTAGCAGTTTAATGTCCTTTTAAAGGGACCACAAAGTCAAAATTAAACTTTCATGATATAGATAGAGAATGCAAATAAAAATATATTTCCAATTTACTTCTATTATCTAATTTGCTTTTTACTCTTTGTATCATTTGTTGAAAAGCATACCTAAGTAGGCTCAAGAACAACAATGTACTATCTGGAACTAGCTGCTGATTGGTGTCTGCACATATATGCCTCTTGTCATTGGCTCACCCAAGGTGTTCACGTAGCTCCCAATAGCACATTGCTGCTCAGTCAATAAAGGATACCAAGAGAATGAAGCAAATTTGATAATAGAAGAAAATTGAATGCTTTATCTAAATCATAAAGGAAAAACGTTGCGTTTAATTTCCTTTTAAGGGTATAGAAAGGTCAAAAAGGAAATGTGCACTAGTGAAAGGGCCCCGTGCACTAGTATTCAAACACCACACTTTTCCATAGAGCTGGCAGTGGTGTGTATTGCGTCTTTGTGTCATATAAGCCACTGCTGACTTTCTGAGAAGGTGTGGCGTTTGAATGCTGATGCACAGGTCACTCGCAGCATATGTGTGTATTCCACTGAAAAACAATAATCATTTTTATTAGAAGCATTTTTGCGAATGAAAATATTTAGCAAAAATGCTTCTATTTAATTTAAAGGGATACTAAACCCAATTTGTTTCTTTCATGATTCATATAGCGCATGATATTTTAAGCACCTTTCTAATTTACTCCTATTATCAATTTTTCTTTGTTCTCATGTTATCTTGATTTGAAAAAGCAGTACTGTAAGCTTTAGAGCCGGACCATTTTTTGTTCAGCACCTGGGTAGCACTTGCTGATTTGTGGCTAAATGTAGCAAACCAATCAGCAAGCGCTACCGAGATGCTGAACTAAAAATGGGCCGGCTCCTAACCTTTTATTACTGCTTTTTCAAATCAAGATAACATGAGAACAAAGAAAAATCGATAATAGGAGTAAATTAGAAAGTTGCTTAAAATTGCCTGCTCTATCTGAATCATGAAAGAAAAAAAATTGGGGTTAGTGTCCTTTTAATTTGAATGTCCCCATTCACGTTTCAAGTTTGACCTTTCTATCCATTAACTATATCTTAAGGTGTTCAAAACTGGAGACATGACACTTTTTCACTAGAAGGGCCAGTAAACTTTTTTATTTCTTTTTGTAGAAATTAAAAATTTCATCAAAGCTATATTTAATATACACAAATTTAAAAGAGTAATTCTTTAGCAAATAAGGTAATACAATCCTGCATAAACACACAGGCCCAGAATCATAGGCCTTGAACCCCCATATATTAAGGTCAATAATATGCCAAAAAATTAGAAAATGATATGTGTAGACACTAGGAAGAAATAGTTGTATTGCGAGATGAAGAAGTGGGGGACCAAACAAAAGTAAGGTGTCCTGGCATTTGCCTGTGCAAAAGTGATATTTTCTTCTGATGACATAAGTTTAAATCTCAGGAGCAAATCATGAGAGTTCCCAGTTATGAAAATGATAAATACATATATAAAAAAAATCCTGCAAAAGGTTTCAGATAAATCCAGAAATGAAAATTAAATCCACAGACATGAAATGTATTAAATTCAAATGAGCCACGTGAGTTCTTACAGAGAAGATGAGCCATGTTAAATGTAAAATGGTAAATCTGATGTCAGTGACCATGGTTAGAAATTTGCATGCACCAAAAGCATTGCCTTATGCCACAAGAGAATACAAACATTAGTTGAAATGGGCTGGATCATGCAATTACTTGGAAAGAAGCCGCTGGAAAGAATATATAAAAAAGGACGAATACCTGTGCGGATCATAGCTTCCTCCATCTTTACTTCCTGATATAGGAAAATACAAGAGTAATGTTTGTTAACGTCCAGGAAGGAATTTATTATACCATGAACAAAAAAGTTATTATTCTGGCACAGCATTTCTAAAGAGATGCAACTGCGTTAGGTTATAGTATGATTGGGATCCGTTAAAAAAAAATATTAAAGAAGATTATACTAGCAATACAATAAGGGTAAAAAAATGATAACAAAAAAGAGCTGAACTTGAAGTACAAAAAAATATTGTGTGAAGGTAAATAAAAAAAGTTATGTGAAGGTTTTAATTCACTGAGAAATTTGGCCAATAAAATATCAAATGTAGAATCATAACAAAATACTAATAAAAATAATAATTAGCAGCCAATAAGAAGGCCTCATTGCGATGTATGGAACCAATCACCGACAGATTAGTGGGCATTTTTATAGCTATATTCCTAGCAGTAGTAAAGCAGAGCAGCCAATGCACTTGATTAAAGCCCCTGTTACAGCAGCCTAACAAAGATTATTGCAATAAACCTGTAAAGAATAATTGTTAGTTCAATATTTTAATATTAACATCATATTATTTTCTACTTAAAGGGACATTAAACACTTTGAGATGGTGATATAAAATGATAAATTGTATATATAAAACAGCTCTGCAATATACTTTTGTCCTCTTTGCCTGTAATTCCATTCTGAAATTGTGAGCTTTTCAGTTCCTGTTAGAAATGGAAGTGCAGAACACTGTTAAATCCAGCACAACCATTGGCTGTACACTCTAGTGACCTATTTATAACTGTCTCTAATTGGCTACAGCAGAGAAGGTAACACAAGTTACAACATGGCAGCTCCCAGTGTTTTATAGACACTAAAACTTTACACTTATTTTGACACTTTTTAAACAACTAATGAAACTTTAAAAAATAAATCTACATGTTAGTCATGGACTAATCTTTTCTTTGAATGTATCATTCTATCTAGCATTTATTTAGTGTTTAATGTCCCTTTAAGCTGCAAATTACATAGTAGCTTTGCTAGCCAAAAGCAAAGAAATACAATATGCTTTATATCCTGCTATTGCACATACATAGGAAAAGCAACTAGGTGTTACAACTAAGCAGCACTATAATTATATACTTAGCAACTTCACATGTGTTTTTTAAGTATATGAAAAATAACATGGCTATACACAAAATAAAAACAAAACTGTATAAAGTCTTATTTTTGCTTAAGTTTCCTTGATTTTAAAATATTGCTTAGCCTCTGCAACTTCAAACATATCCATATCAACAGTAAGTGAGATTTGCAAATGGTGGACTGGAGGCATCAAACAAAAACCCAAACCTATTTCATTATTTTGGCATCTTGCCAATGAGTCACAGAACATAAAAACCAAGCGTACACAAATGTTTATAGCAGGCAATGTGGTAAACTCTGAAGAAAGAAAAAACTATCTACTAAGGAATGGAAAAACAAAAATGGAAGAAGCCACTTTCTTCAGTTTTGATGCTCTTCCTACACAAATAGTTTGCAATATTCATTATAACACATAACCATTTGTTTAAGCCATGTACTCTGTCTTTATGCTGTACACACACCCTAAGTGCCTCTTCTGATTGGCTGCTACTCCAAGACAATGGCATTACAAAAAATCCTAATAACAAATTTGAAACAAATTACCTGTTTCTGATCCTTTGGGCCTTGGGTTGCACTGCCTATGACCTTGACAACTTCTTAATTCCATTAGTTGAATATGTAGCTGGTTTAGAACACCCCTTTCTACAGTATGAACAGCATTCGTTAACTGAATTTCAAAACAAAATAGCGATATATATTAGATATATACAATGTTAAGATTATTTATATATATATATATATATATATATATATATATATATATATATATATATATATATATATATATATATATATATATATATATATATATACATACATACATATACACACACACTATAAGCTCACCTGATAGGGGTCAGTGTTCATATCAAAATATTCCAAGAAACCAGTTGCAAATTCACAAAATAAGAAATTGTGCGACTCGTTAAGTGTTCTCAAGCACCAATATGTATTGTTATTTGAACTAGTGCAGGCACAGAATGATCCCACTGTCAAGAAAGGAAGAAAGACACTCTTCTGAGCAACTACAAATAAAAACAAAATCTTATAGTTTGTTCTTGACAATATGTTATTCTTATTTGAAGTAGCTACTCTGAACAAGTGCTGTACATTTAAATAAACAAATGTGTTGCCAATGACAACTCTAGTTTCAAATAGTTTTCTAAAGGAAGCAAACAGATTCAGTGTAAAACTAACCTACTTATATAATTATAGTCAACCGAAAGTTAATTAATTCCATTCCAGCTACCTCTCAAAATAAAATATATATATTAGATTTTCCAAAATAATGTCCCTTTAAGTGCAAATACTCTTCAATTCCAGTGCAAAATAATGGTTAATAGTCTCTCAAGAAATAAAATGATGTATTGCTGGTAATGTATCCATTCCACAAAAGTGCAATAAGTAACTTTCTTATGAACCACATTATAGGTGTGTTTAGTAATGGTTTTTATTGCGACTTAGTAGTATACATTCATAAATAAACAGGGTTGGAACTACCGGGGGGGGTGCAGAGGTCGCAACTGTGAACGGGTCCCCAAAGTTGAGGGCCCAGCTTAAATGTTTTTTTCTTCTTTTCATTTTGTTAAAAAACGTTGACCTGACACTGCCTGCACTGATATCATGTGTGTGTGATGTGATGCTTCACTAGTGTCTCTGACTACAGGGGTTAGTGTTCTGTTTTACCCATTGGTGTTTATGTGTGTGTGTGTATGTATGTATGTATTTATGCATGTATGTATGTATGTGACTGTGTGTGTATTTATGCATGTATGTATGTATGTGACTGTGTGTGTATTTATGCATGTATGTATGTGCGTCTGTTTCTGGAACCAGCAAATTACAGACCTTGTTACTACAGCATGGGGGGGCGGGGTGTAAACAGTGTCACTATACAGTACCATTATATACAGTACGGGGGGGCTGGACCATGTCACTTTATAAAGTACCGGGGCGGGTAGGGTCAGGCCAGCCATCTCACCAGCAGATTACAGACTGTGTAACTAACTCATTATATACAGTACTGGTTGGTTAAACAGTGTCACTATATACAGTAATAAGGGGTCAGACCATCTCACAGACTGTGGGCACAGCGTACCTCCTTTTGCAGACATGTAATCTGATTCACATTTTTTCTGTGTTAAATGTAACAAAAAGGGGAGGACCCTTCTTAGATTCTTACCCCTTGGCCCTGTGGTTTCTAGTTACACCTCTGTATATACATTTTATACAGTCCATATAGAATGGCACACACCAACCATCCACAACCGCCTGGTGCACCGCTAGATAAACGTCCAGTAACTCACGTGTGTATCCAGGATTAGCAACTTCCTCAATGGTTACACACAAGCAGGCAACACAGGAACAAATTCTGCTTAAAAAGCTTTTATTACTTAGAATTTGTGCCTGTGTTTCCTGCTTGTGTAACCATTGAGGAAGTTGCTAATCCTGGATACACACGTGAGTTACTATATATATATATATATATATATATATATATATATACACACACATACACACACACATATATACATATATACACACACACATAGCTGCAGTTTAATAAGTTCTAGTAGTTTTATATAAAAACATTTTCTTACAGTTCCAGAAAGGTGCGGTCTGCCAGTGGTTATTATCATGAGTAAAGCATGTGAGTCCAGGAAGGCTGCATTCCTCTCCTTTCTTTTGACGTTTTTTTTCCTTTCTCTCCTTTTTCCTTCTGCGGGTTTCTTTAAAAATCTGAAATTTATTGTCGACTTCTTGTGCAACTTCCCTATAAGAAAACAATATTTATGCATAAAAATGTATTTATTTCATGATGGCGAGAGTCCACGAGACATAATATGTGGGATTTGACTCTAGTCCACTAGGACACAAAAACAGCCCTACATACCAGAGTTTTTATCCCTCAGTTATACATATGGCCGAGTAGATGGAAGAGAACAGAACAGCAGGAAAGTCAAAGCGGGCCAAATCAAGTGCAAAACAAGTACTGATGCTGTGTAAATAAAGGCCGGGGCTCAGGAACTCTCACCAATATGAAAGAATCAATTTTGTTTTCTTTCATAAAATGGTGAGAGTTTACAAGATATTCCAATACCCAAGCAGTGAAGTCCATGAGACCACCATGAAATAGGGCAGGACGACAGTTAAAGTGAATGTAAAGTTTCATGAATGAGTGCCCAGTTTTTAAAAATACTATTAAAAACAGGGGCATTTTCAATCATGAAACTTTACATTGCAGCGGTTTTTAAAAAAAAAAAATTACCTTTTTCTTTAGCCAACACAGACCGCGATCCTCCGCCCACAGAGGATCATACTTTAATGAAGGTATGTTACTGATCAAGTTCTGTGGCCTGTAGAACTTTCCTGCTAAAATTTTGTAAGAGTATGAAATGAAGATCAAGTCTTCCAAGTAAACAACATTAAATATCTGATTTATGGAAGCCTAATTATAGAAGGCTCAAAAAGTGGCAACTGATCTAGTGAAATGAGCAGTAATTTGCTCACACGGAGTATTTAAGTCAAGCTGCCAAAGTAACTGCCAAAGTTTGTTTTGAGGTCCAGAAGTAAAAGCTGAAATTCTTTTGTGGCTATAACATATCATTTTGATACTCTCGCAATATCCAGGTTGTGAAGAAGCTATTCCTCACAATTCTTAGGAGCCGGACATAAAGAGGAAAACACAATTTCTTCATTAATAATATTCATAGCTGGTTTGAGAAAAAAAAAATGAATTAACCAAATGGAAAATCAGGAAAGAAAGGATGCAAGATAAAGTTGATAGTTCAGAAACTCTCCTTGCTCAAGAAAAAAAACAAAAACAAGAACCATACAGGATAAAAGCTGATGATCTAAACCATGAATGGTCTTAAAGGACCCTCAAAACCAGATTAAGATTCCACAGAGGAGAAACTGGATAAATAACTGGTCTGATTTTGATCAAGGCATTAAAAGTTCTGGATATCAGGGATCTTACCAATTTTCTTGAAATAGAAGATGAATAAGGCCAGAATCTGACCCTTAAGAGAACTGGCAAATAGAGCTAAAAGAAATTCAATGGTAACCTTTGTTCTGGCAAAAAATGTTTTCCACACCTTATGATATATACACCTGGTCACAGGTTTTTTGGGCTGAATCAAAATATCAATCAACTTATCAGATGCTTTTTGAGATCCTGATGAAAGAAAGGTGCTTGAGAAAAAAGGTCCTTTCTGAGAGGAAGTTGCCAAGGCAGGCACAAGGACATTTGAATCACATCTGCATATCATGTCCTGCAAGGCCAAGCTGGAGCAATCAGAATGTCCGATACTCAATCTTGTCTGATTCAGAGGCTGCTTTTAGGAGGAAAGATGTAGCTCAGCACCATAGAATTAAATTAATTCCATCTTGGAGGCAACAATTTTACTAATGGGTTATAGGAGAGTGGAAGGGTTAAAAGCTCTGGTTTGTAAGGGTGTTTTTGCCACCTCCTTGTGCACTGGTTTTCAAACCTGTCCTCAGGCCTCCCTAACAGGCCACATTTTGAGGATATCTGAACTGAAACACAGGTGAAATAATCAGCTATTTAGTAACCATGGTTATTTTACCTGCTCTCACCCAAGGTAATCCTGAAAACCTGGCCTAATGGGGAGGCTGAGGACAGGTTTGAAAACCAGTGTCCTAGTGTAACGGAGTATAATCCCACATGTGATGTCTTGTGGACTCTAACCATCTTATGAAAGACAAAGGCATGTGTTTCATGCAAAGCAACCGAAAATTCACTGCAAAGAGTATCCATATTGTTTGCTTTTTTCTTAAGTTTTGAAGATCTCAATTCTTAAAAATATTAAAATATTCTCCATGTTCTTTAAAGGGACAGTCTACACCAGAATTTGTATTGTTTAAAAAGATAGATAATCCCTTTATTACCCATTCCCTAGTTTTGCACAACCAACACAGTTATTTAAATACACTTTTTACCTCTGATTGCCTTGTATCTAAGCCTCTGCAAACTGATCCCTTTTTTCAGTTCTTTTGACAGACATCCATTTAAGCCAATCAGAGCTGGCTCACCTGAACTCCACGTGCATGAGCACAGTGTTATCTATATGACACACATGAACTAACACCCTCTAGTGATGAAAAACTGTCAAATGCCCTGAGAGAAGGGGTGGCCTTTAAGTACTTAGATGTTAGCATATGAACCTCCTAGGTTTAGCATTCAACTAAAAACAAAAAGAGAATAAAGCCAAATTGGTGATAAAAGTAAATTGGAAAATTGTTTAAAATTACATTCTCTATCTATCTATGCTATAAAATTAATATGGATGAATAGGAATGTAAAATTAGTGGAAATATGAATGTAAATTAGTATGTTTCCAGGATATTTGGCTGATGTGGTTTTAGACATTTAAATTTAATGAAACAAAGCTACCTATCAAGGTTGTGCAGGTGGTACTAGTAGCAGTCGTATTTTTTTTAATACTTAGCCACACATTTTATATTTAAATCTCCCTATTGTGACCATTATTTCTCTAAGTTTTCTGCTAAATTAAAGGGCATTTAAAGAAAAGGGGCACTTGTGAATTGGGGTTGTCTTTAATTCCCTAGGACTCGTGCTAAATAGACTAATTAAACAAAGGAAATTCTATTCTAATAATACAATGCTCCAAATTATCAGAGCTTTTTGTTATTTACATGGGCGCCAAGCTGGATTTACCGCATGGCTATTGGCTAAGAGGTGAAACCGTCACCTCTTAGAAATTTTTTTTTAGCCGTGGGCTGCCGTAGCAGCTAAGAACGGCGATCAATTGAAACAAATAAAGGAGCTTTCTACATGAAGTATCTTATACTTCATGAATGAAAGTCCCCTTTATTTGTTTCAATAGTCAATCCTAGTGTTTGTAAAACTCTAGGATTGATTTTCACTTTAATGTAGCAGTTATCATGAGATAGTACAAGGCAATGCTATGCTGAGTCTCACAGTACAGCAGTTATCATGAGGTAGTACAAGGCAATGCTATGCTGAGTAGAACAGTCTCTGATTGGTCATAGCAAGAGACCAGGAACTTGAATTCCACTAGGCACTTTATAGGCTGTATTCATAGACCGTATCTGCAATAATTGAAGCCTCTTTTACTTTTACTAACAGAAATGATTGTTTAAAATGTTTTTAAAACATTTTGTACTTCGATTTGCTGCCATTCATGTGCTTATACAAAAACTCATCTTAGACAGTCTACTCCAAATTTTTTATTGTTTAAAAAGATAGATAATCCCTTTATTACCCATTCCCCAGTTTTGCATAACCAACACTGTTATATAATACACTTTTGACCTCTGAATACCTTGTATCTAATCCTCTACAGACTGCACCTTATTACAGTTCTTTTGACAGACTTGCATTTTAGCCAATCAGTGCTGACTTCTAAGTCACTCCATGGGAGTGAGTACATTGCTATCCATATGACACATAGTCTAGCGCTAAAAAACTTTGAAAATGCATTGAGATAAGAGGAAGCCTTCAAGGGCTTAGAAATTAGCATATGAGAGAAAAAGCAAATTTAATGATAAAAGTAAATTGGAACGTTGTTTAAAATTGCATGTCCTATATGAATAATGAAAGTTTAATTTTGACTAGATTGTCCCTTTAACAGCCCTCTATTTCCAAGACTTGTCAGTAGGATACGATTCTGCATTATCTACAATGCAAAAGACCAAGGGCCCAACCTTCTCCAGATCACACGCAGAGGTTGCTCTGTGGGAATTATCTAAAAAAAATAATCTGTCCCTGCGAGTTGTGAGATATCTCCCATACAAAGTAATGGAGCTCACTTGAAAGTGAAATTTTGTTTGAAAGAGAAAAGCTAGCAGGGGACACACTTTAAAAATTGAAAACTGCAGCCAATACAAATCAGATTACTCTGCTTTCAGTATATAGTATCTTTCAATCACCTTTATTTTCTATTAAAGTAATGTGTTTTGCGTATTTTGACACAATCTCATCACCTTTCAGTTTCCAAGAAAAAACAGAGAGAGCTGCAGGGAAAAATGTTTAGGGAATACACCAGACCTAAGAGAGGAATTTCAGTTAAGGCCATGGAAAGCCCCTGTTCAGACCACTTAGCGAGGAAACTGATTTTACAATAAGGAAAACAATACATTTTCCATTTTGTATTTTAAATACAAATTTCACAGCGGTTTTCGCATGCACAGTTTAGTTTTATTATAATTTCTTCTGTGTGTCTTAAATAGCTTTTTTTGCTAAAATAATAAATAAAAAAATATTGCATTAAAAAGTTATAAGGGATCAAAGATATGAGGTCTCAAGTGTTAGGAAAAAAAAGGCAGGCAAAGAGTTTTAAAGAGAGATGCATACATACACATGTTTAAATATGTATATGTATGTATGTATAGGATAATGCCCTTTTTATTGTAAATACACATATATATATATATATATATATATATATATATATATATATATACACACACCTATTCTTATAGATATATAGGTATTGATATGTATTTTACATGAACAGTATCAGATATATATATATATATATATATATATATTTATAAAATAAGAAAGAGTACATTATTTTCTATGTGAAGAACATAGGAATGTAAAATATGCATTACAAGCATTGCGGTTCACAATTTTAGACTAATGCAGTCAGGTTAGTGCACATGAAGAACTGCTATCTTCAGTGTGCGTAATTGAAATATTAAACATTAAAATGCAAAAAAAAACATTTAAAATTATTATACACAGTAATATATTCTAAATAATCCATAGGAAAAAATATTTTACAACATGTATAATAATTTTACTTTTTATTTTTTTATATTAATAACAAGCATTAAAGGGACATAGAACAGGTTGAGATCTGTGCATACCCTAAAAGGGCTAAGTAATTAAAAATAGTTTGCATAAAAATATTGTTGGCAAGTATTTTAAAATAATTTTCAAAAATAAGCAAAATTATTTACATAGCTAAACTGCCTGGGGCAGCCAACTCCACCCCCCTTGTCAGTGTTTAGTCACAGGCATTGTATTTCAACTGAGTTCACAGCATCTAGGCATGCTCCCGCAGATAATCCCTATGCACTTTTGCATTCTACCAAAACAACAATAGCTATAGATACAGCCATATAAGGAAATGTGGGGAGTTAGAGCTTTACAATTCATAAACTAAAAAGAAAGGTTTAATGGCGAGGCACTGCAGTTAAAATGTGCATGTAAAGTAATTTAAGTACATATTATATTTTGTTTCTATCCCAACTTGTTTTATGTCCCTTTAAGGTTAGCAATTCTTCATGTAAACTAATGTGAAATATGTACAGTAAATATACAGTAAAACACATAAAGACATAGATGCATATGTTTATTGGAGCCCTTTTCAGTCAAACACCTGAAAACATGAAAAATCATTTTTATTCACTATAAATAATTTAAAATGTGTCTGTGTATGTAGTGTAAATATTTTACATTCCAATGTTCTATATATACAGTATATATATAAGCAATGCAAAAAACGGAAGGCACTCAGAGTCTTAGTAGTTAAGATCAATTTATTAGTTAATACATTGATCTTAACTTCTAAGACCCTGTGAGTGCCTTCCGTTTTTTGCATTGCTTATATTACTTTTGAAGTGCACCTAGGGCATTACAGGCAGTTGCTGCAAACTTACCAGGAGTGCTTTTTATATATATATATATATATATATATATATATATATATATATATATATATATATATATATATATATAGTAGCCAGAAAGGTACACACAAATATTTATTTACGAATAAATAGAACATATTCTTCTATGCGGTCGGGTTAGTTTGCGAGTATGGGTGTTAGAATTTTTGCATTTTTCCTGCTCCATTGTAGTCTATGGAAGAAGAAGTCACAATAATTTTTTAGTGCACATCGAGCTTTCACTCATGTGCAAACTTTTTACTTGTAATACGAGTGCAACTCGACACGTGCAAAAAGCCTTCGTCTTGCGTAGCTTATGCTTCATAGTACTATTGAGATTTTTTAGAAAAGCTCACAAGCCCTAAGAGCTTTAACTAATTTTCTTACTTATGTTCAGAATGCAATACCGTTCACTTCAGTAGAATTGTGCAATCAACTAATGCATAATAAGAAGACAATGCAAAAGCACTTAGTCCGAATTTAAAATGCAGTAGTAGATTTTTTTCTGACAAATTTCAAAGTTAGTTAAATTTTTCTTCCCCTGCATCATGTGACAGCCATCAGCCAATCACAAAAGCATACATGTATATACTGTTCAATCTTGCACATGCTCAGTAGGAGTTGGTGCCTTATTAAAATGTTAACAATCTTTTTATATGGACACTTTTTAATGGAAGTGAATTGGAAAGTTGTTTCCAATTGCTTGCTCTATCTGAATCATGAAAATGTAATTTTGACTTTAGTGTTCCTTTAAATATCCAAGCATATTCATATGGCTTTACAGTTCTAAGCTGCAGGTATCTTTATACAAATCCATTAAAAAACAAAACAAAAAAACAACAACTAACCTTTCCCATTCTAGAACAATTTCAGAAGCAATAATAGCATCTGTAATATGTGCAATGACTCAGCTATACTTACTTAAACGGGTGTATGTGACCCTTCAGCTTATCATGAGGTTTCACAGCTTTACCTTTCTTGTAAAAACTAAATAAAAAAAACAGAAATAAACGTAATAATAATGTTAAAATTACAAGTTTTAAACATTTTGTAAATGAGTTTGACCAAGAATTAAAGTTTATATAAATATAATTGGCAGCCTCTTTCATGGAGTCTTGTCTTACATGTGAGCTCAAAGCCTCTAAAACTTCCAAAATCTCACAAACAACACAAAAACCGCTTTAGCCAGCCAAAATGGTTGGGGGATACATAGGCTGACCATATTGCCGCTTTAAAAAGGGACACATATGAAAAATACATATGTCAAGGCTGTTTTCAGGGCTGTTTAAAGAAATGGTTTTGTATAAGAACCCTCACATATGTATTTTTCATATGTGTTCCTTCTTAAAGCGGCAATATGGTCAGCCTAGGGATACAGCATATAAGCCAAGGAGCCTGGGATAACACATATATGTTGTGACTGCATACGTAAATAGTTTCCTCTTATTGGTACAGGGTTATAAAGCAGTAGTACTATACTCACCCATTTTTACTACAGTCACATTCGTCTGGTTTCCTTCTTTTCAGATGTCCTCTAACTTCCCTTAAATTCTTTATTTTGTCTTGCAAGGCTTCAATCTGTCAATATTTAATGACAGTAACTCAAACATGAGAACTCATTAAAAATGTTAGTTTCATTTCTACTGAGTGGCGTTTGTAAGAAAAGTTTGTAGCTTTATTTTAGTAATTAAAAAGAATATAAACCAAAACTGAGAGGCACATGAATGAATTTGATTTTTGATTAGAAGAATTTTCGCAATACAAATGTATTAATAGAAATGAACTGTTTAAGTCATGGGTTCTACTGTGCACTGAACACCTGCATTAGAATACTACTCTTGCCCATTGAGTATATGTAGCTTTGGTGGTGACTCATCGCTGATGAAAACACGTCACCGTGGGGTCTCTGAGCAGGCAGGCACATGTCTGAATAAGGGTGCACAGAGCAGATCTACATTTAGTCTATGGAGAGTAAAAACCATTGCAGGAACCTTTAGTGGAATCATTATTGAGCATACATGCGTATTGCAACAATGATTCTAGTCAAAGCTGAAATGTATTTATGTGCATTTTTTTTAGTTATATATCCCGTTAAGCAAAAAAATAAAATAAGATCAAACAGGAGAAAACTACTAAAAAGCATATATGTTTTTTGAAAGGATTTCATGGGAGCAAGACACAGACAAGGCAACAAAGGCGCAAACGCACAAGAGTATACACTCAGATAAAAAGTTTACAGTTACATACTTGTTGCTACAAAAACACTTATTTCATGCAGTGATTTACTGCCCAGCAGTATGTATTTATGTGTACATACATGCAGACATTCCCCAAACACACATACAAACACATACATGCAGACATTCCCCCAAACACACATACAAAAACACATACACGCAGACATTCCCCCAAACACACATACAAACACATACACGCAGACATTCCCCCAAACACACATACAAAAACACATACACGCAGACATTCCCCCAAACACAAATACAAAACACATACACATGAATGCAGACATTCCCCCAAACACACATACAAACACACACACGCAGACATTCCCCCAAACACACACACACGCAGACATTCCCCCAAACACACATACAAACATACACATATACATTTCCCCAAAGACACATACATTTCCCCCAAACACACACACGCAGACATTCCCCCAAACACACATACAAATATACATTTCCCCAAAGACACATACATTTCCCCAAACACACATACAAAACACATACACGCAGACATTCCCCCAAACACACATACAAAACACATACACACAGACATTCCCCCAAACACACATACAAAACACATACAGGCATTTACCCAAACACACATACTAACACATAAACATGCATGCAGACATTTCCCCACACACACATACAAACACATAAACATGCATGCAGACATTCCCCCAAATACTCATACAAACATACACGCAGACATTCCCACAAACACACATACAAAACGCATACACTCAGACATTCCCCAAAACACGCATACAAATAACATACACACATTCACCCAAACACATTAATATGCACGCAGACATTCCTCCAAACACACAGTCAAACACAAACATGCATGCAGACATTCTCCCAAACACAAATACATGCAGACATTCCCCCAAACACACATACAAACACATAAACATGCATGCAGACATTTCCCCACACATACAAAACACACATACACACATTTAGCCAAACACACATACAAACACATAAAGATGCATGCAGACAGTCCGCCAGACACACAAACACATACACGCAGACATTCCCCCAAACACACATACAAAACACAAACATGCATTTACCAAACACACATACAAACACAAAGATACATTCAGACATTCCCCCAAACACACATACAAACATCTAAACATGCATGCAGACATTTCCCCAAACACACATACAAAACACATACACATGCATGCAGACATTCCCCCAAACACACATACAAATCCCATACACACAGACATTCCCCCAAACACACATACATGCATTTACCCAAACACACATAAACATGCATGCAGACATTTCCCCACATACACATACAAATCACATACACACAGGCATTCCCCCAAACACACATACAAAACACATACACACAGACATTTCCCCAAACACACATACAAAACACATACAGGCATTTACCCAAACACACATACAAACACATAAACATGCATGCAGACATTTCCCCACACACACATACAAACACATAAACATGCATGCAGACATTCCCCCAAATACTCATACAAACATACACGCAGACATTCCCACAAACACACATACAAAACGCATACACTCAGACATTCCCCAAAACACGCATACAAATAACATACACACATTCACCCGAACACATTAATATGCACGCAGACATTCCTCCAAACACACAGTCAAACACATAAACATGCATGCAGACATTCTGCCAAACACACAAACATGCAGACATTCCCCCAAACACACATACAAATCCAAACCTGCATGCAGAGATTCCCCCAAACACACATACAAACACATACATGCAGACATTGCCCCAAACACACATATAAACATACATGCAGACATTTCCCCACACACACATACAACACACATACACTCAGACATTCCCCAAAACATGCATACAAATAACATACACACATTCACCCAAACACACAAACACATTAATATGCACGCAGACATTCCTCCAAACACACAGTCAAACACATAAACATGCATGCAGACATTCTGCCAAACACACAAACATGCAGACATTCCCCCAAACACACATACAAATCCAAACCTGCATGCAGAGATTCCCCCAAACACACATACAAACACATACATGCAGACATTGCCCCAAACACACATATAAACATACATGCAGACATTTCCCCACACACACATACAAACACATAAACATACATGCAGACATTCCCACAAACACACATACAACACACATACACTCAGACATTCCCCAAAACATGCATACAAATAACATACACAGATTCACCCAAACACACAAACACATTAATATGCATGCAGACATTCCTCCAAACACACATTCAAACACATAAACATGCATGCAGACATTCCCCCAAACACACAAACAGGCATGCAGACATTTCCCCAAACACACATACAAAAAAACATTAACATTCATGCAGACATTCTGCCAAACACACAAACATGCAGACATTCCCCCAAACACACATACAAACCTGCATACAGAGATTCCCCCAAACACGCATACAAACACATGCATACAGACATTGCCCCAAACACACATACAAACACATACATGCAGACATTTCCCCAAACACATACATGCAGACATCCCCCCAAACACACAGACATGCATGCAGACATTCCCCCAAACACACATAGAAATACATAAACATGCATGCAACCATTTCCCAAAACACACCTAGAAATACATAAACATTCATGCAGACATTTTCCCCAACACACATACAACATGAATGCAGACATTCATTCAAACACCTAAACAAACATATACATGCACACAATCACAGATGAGAATAGGTGTAACACTTAAATACACATGCACAGGCATGCACATAAACACATATATACACACACACAGACATGCACAAAATCACAGGCAGGAATAGGTGTAACACTTTTACATACACACAGACAAATATACATGGACATAGACATATATACATGCATAGGAATGCACATAAACAGATGCATGCACATAGACACACACATTTACAGAGGTGAATAGGTTAAAGTTGTAACACTTTTACATACACACAGACATGCACAGGCATGCACTCACAGACACTGAGGCATGCACATAAACACACATGCACGCACAGACACAGAGGCATGCACATAAACACGCATGCACACACAGACACAGAGGCATGCACATAAACACACGTGCACACAGATGCATGCACATAAACTAGGGTTGCCACCCGTCCCTTAAAATACAGAACACTTATAAGTTACACCTGCTGTAGGGTGTGCAGGGAGGAATATGAATAGTGCTGTCCAGAAACACGATACATGTTCCTCCTCCCTACACACCTTGCAACATGTGTAACTCATAAGTGTCCAGGAAAACATGGCCGAGGTGGCAACCCTAACATAAACACACATGCACACACAGACACATGCACATAAACACACATGCACACACAGAGGCATGCACATAAACACACAGAGGTGTGCACATAAACACACATGCACAAACAGACACATGCACATAAACACACATGTATACACAGAGGCATGCACATAAACACACATGCTCACACAGACACAGATGCATGCACATAAACACATATGCTCACACAGACACAAAGGCATGCACGTAAACACACATACACACAGAGGCATGCATGCACATAAACACATATGCACACACAGACACAAAGGCATGCACATAAACACACATACACACAGAGACATAAATACATGCACATAAACACACATGCAAACACAGACACAGAGGCATGCACATAAACACATGTGCACACAGATGCATGCACATAAACACACATGCACACACAGACGCAGAGGCATGCACACACAGAGGCGTGCACATAAACACACATGCACACACAGACACATGCACATAAACACACATGCACATAAACACACATGCACATAAACACACATGCACACACAGATACATGCACATAAACACATATGCAGAAACAGAGGCATGCACATAAACACACAGAGGCGTGCACATAAACACACATGCACAAACAGACACATGCACATAAACACACATGCACACACAGAGGCATGCACATAAACACACATGCTCACACAGACACAGATGCATGCACATAAACACATATGCTCACACAGACACAAAGGCATGCACATAAACACACATACACACAGAGGCATGCATGCACATAAACACACATGCACACACAGACACAAAGGCATGCACATAAACACACATACACACACACAGACATAAATACATGCACATAAACACACATGCAAACACAGACACAGAGGCATGCACACACAGAGGCGTGCACATAAACACACATGCACACACAGACACATGCACATAAACACACATGCTCACACAGACACAGATGCATGCACATAAACACACATGCACACACAGACAGAGGTGTGCACATATCCACACACAGAGGCATGCACATAAACACATGTGCACACAGAGGCATGCACATAAACACACATGCACACACAGACGCAGAGGCATGCACACACAGAGGCGTGCACATAAACACACATGCACACAAACACACATGCTCACACAGACACAGATGCATGCACATAAACACACATGCACACACAGACAGAGGTGTGCACATATCCACACACAGAGGCATGCACATAAACACATGTGCACACAGAGGCATGCACATAAACACACATGCACACACAGACGCAGAGGCATGCACACACAGAGGCGTGCACATAAACACACATGCACACAAACACACATGCTCACACAGACACAGATGCATGCACATAAACACACATGCACAAACAGACAGAGGTGTGCACATATCCACACACAGAGGCATGCACATAAACACACAGACACAGATGCATACACATACACAAATGCACACACAGACACAGAGGCGTGCACATAAACACACATGCACACACAGAGGCATGCACATAAACACACATGCACACACAGACACAGAGGCGTGCACAAATCCACACATGCACACACAGACACGTGCACATAAACACACATACACACACACAGAGGCATGCACATAAACACACATGCACACACAGAGGCATGCACATAAACACACATGCACACACAGAGGTATGCACATAAACACACATGCACACACAGAGGTATGCACATAAACACACATGCACACACAGACACAGAGGCGTGCACATATCCACACATGCACACACAGACACAGAGGCGTGCACATAAACACACATGCACACACAGAGGCATGCACATAAACACACATGCACACACAGAGGCGTGCACATAAACACACATACACACACAGAGGCATGCACATAAACACACATGCACACACAGACACAGAGGCATTCACATAAACACACATACACACACAGAGGCATGCACATAAACACACATGCACACACAGACACAGAGGCGTGCACATAAACACACATACACAGACACAGAGGCGTGCACATAAACACACATACACACACACAGAGGTGTGCACATAAACACACATACACACACACAGAGGTGTGCACATAAACACACATGCACACAGACATCCCCGCAAACACAGACACAAACAATTTTCTAACCTCTTTATCAATGTAAGCTTTGTGATCCTTCCAGGCTCTACTGGACCGGTATAGCTCTCTTTCACAATGCACAGTGTCATTGGCTAGAATATAACACCTAAATGGGGATAAAGTATAAACAAAAAAACGTTTACCATTGCGAGAGTTTTTCTGATCAATTCTATACACATATACAAAAAAAATAAAAAAAAATTGTGAACAAATAAATTCACAGATCATTTTAATTTTGTAAGTATCTGACTTCTCCAAACGTTTAATATTTTCCTAAATAACCTCAGCATACGTGTTCTAATAGCCAAAGGTACACTTTATTGCAGTTTGCCTAGTTTAGTGCCAATAAATATTACTTTGTAATTTCCATTTCTTGAAACGTTGTGTAATTTATGAGAGGTTCTTTGTTCTTTAGCATCAGCGTTATAATCTGTGCCCCCATATGGCATCACTTAGTTTAATTCACAAATGATTTAACTTGTCTTACTAGCCGTTTCTGTTGGATGAAAATGTTGCTACTGTAAAAAGTCAGTCCTCAATAGGTTTGCTTTTTTATATATATATAGCTGTATTTTATACAATAACAAAGTATTTTGTATTTAAATGCATTCAGGGAGTGGGCAATCTCTATGTGCAATATATAAAGAGGCTCAAGGTAAATCCACGGCTGACTGGGAGGAGTTGGGGGGCATTTTTATTTGATATATTATTTTATTTTAACTGTGCCTTAGTTAAGCAATTCTAAAGGGATGTTCACATAAAAATTACCTGTTGTGTCAACGTGCACCAGTTGTTTATTTTTGAGCAAAAGATTCCCATACCTGTATTGTATGACAGCAGTCAGATAACAGTGTCACTTACATATTACACTTTGGCTAACCCTGCAACACATGGCACTGCTGTCTTCTAATGGTTAGTGCATTTTACTGTGTTTTAGATCAAGGGACGTACAGTTAAACTTGAAATATTAAAATGTTAACATACAAGAGTCAAAGTATGTTTATATTTTCTAAGTAAATCAACATTTCAAATCCCATAAATGTCCAAAGATGTCTGTAAATGACAGTAGGTTGCAAACTCCTCTCAGAACCCTCAAGACAAAAAGCCATTCAGCCAGTGCCAATATGTTCTGTTATTTGGCTGTTTGCTTAGCCGCTTACATACCAGTGAAGAACATATTTTTCTTTCAACTTGTGGCCCATTTAATATGTTGTTTAATGAATGTCTTTCTTCTAAGATGCATTTCTTCAACCCCTAGACACTTTTGACAAATACTTCATGAGTAAACGTACATAGATTTATTATTGCATGCAGGCACAACTAAATAACTGCATGGAATCATTCACCAAAATAACTGGCAGGGACGTGAAGCTCTCAATGTAAACAGTGTTTGTGCTTAAGGTACATTTCATGAAAAAGTATTTTAGTACTGTGGCTAGTCTGTGCCTCCTTTTGTTTAAAGGTCATTAGATGATTGCAAATGTGTTTTTGGCTGACCATGATTGCAGCTCACGGTTATTTTTGCTTCATGACTTGTCACCCCCTGTATCAGAGGTTTGAGATATTATACAGTACATGATAGCGTGTTCATGGTGGAGGTGCACCTCAAAAAGGTAAAAACATGGCAGAATATTCTCTGATTTTATGAAGTTGCCTTTGACAATATAATTTTAATTTATGCAAATTTTTGCCTTGTTGTTTCTCTCCAGTCTCTGTACAATTTGTTTTCCCTTTTGTGCCCTCTATTATCCCTCTCTCTCTCACCCACCCACAGTGGATTTGATGCTGTTTAAGCCCTTATAGGGACAGTAAACACCTTGTAATTAAACAACATTTCTATTGGGTAGTTATATAACATATCAGCCAAGTCTAAGTGTTTTCAATAGCCAAACGCCATCCACCATTTGTTTTATTTGGAGGAGCCAACCTGGTGTTAGTCTGCAGGCATTGGTAGAATACCATCTGTGCCTGGGGCACTGGAGATGTAAATTACATTTCTGATTATGATACTGGTCCTCAAGAGAAGCAATGCAGTGAATAGCAGTTTTAACATAATGCGTCTCCTAAACTAGCTCACAATCCCCAAATAATGGATCCAAAGGAAACTAACATTTTTATGTCATGGATAAGCTGTCCAGGAATTCAGAGTGACCACAATTATTTTTTAAATATCGCTGAAGCCGATTCCTGTATTTGATGACCTTATCTGGCAACGTGAACCATTATATGTGGAGGTGGGAAGAGCGGCCTAGGGCACATTGTGCTGAATTTACAGCTTGTGGCACAGCTCCTCTGACTCTTCTATGTGGTTTTAATGGAGAAGCTGGTGCCAACTAAAATGTTTGAAACCCCCCATTATAAATTCTTCAATGTAGGAGACACTAGATGGAGATGCTCTTGTTGGAATTGTTTCTACAAGACTTGCATGGATCACCTGATTACCGCTGATGTCAGTTAGGGCACTATACATATCAAGTGCAGCTTATATTGAACAATGCTTATAAACGTCTGTAGCTTTAATTTCCAGAAGTGGCTGAAATAATGAAGTGATTGCTGGTTTGGCAGTGCGGGGTGAAGCCTTACTATCCGTCTTTACTTACTATGTAGCTCACTATGGTGGGAAATATCACTACTATGATGGACCTAACTTTAGCATTGTAACAACATACTATTTGCTCTCCTGCACAGAAAACATCACTATTTAAATGGGACATGAAACCCAAATGTTTTCTTTCATGGTTTAGAAAGCACATGCCATTTTAAACAACTTTCCAATAAACTTCTGCTATCTTATTTGCTTCATTATCTTGATATCCTTGGTTGAAAAGCATATCTAAATAGGGTCAGTAGCTGCTGATTGGTGGCTGCACATAGATGCCTTGTGTGATTGGCTCACCCATGTGCATTGCTATTTCTTTAACAAAGAATATCTAATAAAATGATGCAAATTAGATAATAAAAGTAAATTGGAATTTAATTTAAATGCGTTTTATCTATCTGAATCATGAAACAAAATGTTGAGGTTTTATATCCCTTTAAGTATCTAGTCTTGTCATATAGCAACCTGAAAGGGTCTCAGTTCTTTTATTTGTTAACTTTCTTTTTTTAGTTCACATTTAATACATCTTATTGTACCAATTATTATTATACATCACAAGCTCATATACTATAAAATGTACAAGCAATTATAACAGGGAATTTGTTCTCTATGGGTCTGTTATTGCAACAATAGTGTATTTTTCACTGGTTTTATCCAGTTCAATATAATAATCTTATACAGAAAATCTCTTTATGTGATTTAAGACTTCAATGGGTTATGGCAGAAAAAGATATTCACTTCTTGTTTAATAGTTTGGTTTAAGGTTATGTTTGTGACGTTGGGGGGGGGGGGGGGGGCGATTTATTAGATTTCAGTTTCTAATGCTGTCTGAGTTTAAAGATTTATCTTGCTTACTTACAGTGTTGTTATTTATAAGCAATTGGATTCTATAACACATATGAATAATGTGATGTCATCAACTATTTACTTGAAAAGTAATATGCGTTTCCTTAATTTAGTAGAAATGTATCTCTTATATAATAATTGGCTTCTCTGCATTGGGCTGAAATGGAAAAACATGATGTTTATAGTGTCATTGTAAACCTGCATCTTCTCTATAAAAAGAAATTAAAAAATAATGTCCCATTAACATAGAAGAGCAAATACAGTAGGATTACTTACTTATGTGTCACTCTCAGAGAAGCAGATGAACTGGAACCAGTTATTCCATCAGATAACATAATTCCCTCTTCATCATTGGCAGTATTGCTCTCTTCTTCATCATCATCATCATTATTATCATCATCCGTATCTTCATCAACCTCTTCTTCAGAAACATAATGCCTCTTAGAAATACTCCTTGACTGTGAAGTTTGGATGCCAGCGTCATCTTCCAAATTTATATCATATATTTCTCCTTCAAATTCAACAGCAAGTGATCGTGCTTGTCGTGTGTGAACAAAACGAGGATTGAATTCTGTGGGGAGGAGGGGGGGGGGAAACTGTTTAGATATAGTGTTGATTACAGGTTGACAAATGTATTTCAAACTATAGCACACTATGAATATAAAGAAGCCATCCACACACAATAGACGTTGTGGACCTTGTGAAAAAGCAGAGCTAACTATGTGCACTATAGCTTGTGTGGCTTCAGGGAAAAGCATAACTTAATGTGTGTTGGGTAGGCAAACAAGGTGGTCACAACTTAATGGGACATGAGAACAGCAGACAGAGAGTACCCTGCAATCTTACCTAAGACCTGAGAGTACCCTGCAACTTTACCTAAGAGTAACCTGCAACTTTACCTAAGACCTGAGAGTATCCTGCAAACTTACCTAAGACCTGAGAGTATCCTGCATACTTACCTAAGACCTGTGTGTCTGGACATTTTTTATAAAACATTATTTGTGTGTTTAGTAGCCATAAATGTATATGTAGCCCTTAAGGCTTCTAAAACATTGACCTGAAGCTGTTGGCCATCACTAATTTACAGTAACCAAAAAAAAAAAAATTATAATGGTAACGATCTGTACATGCAATAATAAGACTCACACACACATTATTTCTAGGATTCTATTATTATATTACAAGCAACAACTACATATGAAGATAAATACACATCAGGCATGTTGATTGGGCTTTAAATACTATACAATGCAATACTGTACATGTCTAAATTTGCAAACAAATAGTATTTGTAAAATACTTAAAAGAAAACTTGATACATTTCTATAAAACTGCAGAGCCAGTCAGAGAGTTTTAGGTGCTAGGAAAAGGTTTTGTATTTATATAAAGTACAATCCATATAGTAAGAAGCGAGGGTAATATTACAGGAGATGTAGTTTACTTGGCCACGGAAATTTATTAAGCCCTCGCAATACCAATCACATATAAATATTTTTAGATTCTATTTTTATGTAATCTTTGAAAAACACATTTATTATTTTGTTTGGATTCATGTATGAGTTTTAAAGTGTATACTGTATTCTGAAAGTCTTGTGCAAGACTTACATCGTTATTTGTGTTAATTTGCTTGATTAAGCTTCTCTTTCCCATGCTAAAAAGACCAGCTGTATACATACACGTTATAACCAAGAACATCTGGAACTCTTTCATTAGCCAGGACAACCTTTGACTTTAACATCACAGGGAGCAATTATGTTAATTGAACAGCCGCAATAAAATACAGGTTTATACAACTTATAGACGTACTATAATTTAATGTGTAAGCATCAAACAGAAAGACAAATTGAAGCAACTGAAAACATTAAATAGATGGTTTTAAATTAACGGTTCCCTCTGCTCCAATTGACAGTAATTTTATGGATAGCCAAGGAATCCCTGCAATGCAATTTTACAGTTAAGATCAATATCAATGTTAAATATACAGTATGTTGCCTTTTTTAATAAAACAGACCACACAGGGAGTGAAGCACAGTCTTTTTATTCTCTAACTGTCTGAAGACTTAGATCTTTTCTTTTACAAATTCCATTTGAGCTTATGGACAGGGAAGAGATAAAAACAGCTTCTTTTTTTTTTTTACAGATCTTTTTCCTTTTTTCAGATTGTTGATTTGTACACCTATGGGCCACAAGAAGCCCACCACAATGTTTTTCTAGCAATAATAGGTCACAAATCAAGCTTCTGTTTTCAGCCTTTTTTTACATTTCAAAGTTGCTCAGGTTGTAGTAAAATAGATAGTCAAAATAAAATTCTGTATTGGTGTGAATAGACTGGATGTGCTGTTTTGGAGACAGTGGGTTAAATCACTCATTTGCTGGATAAATGAAAAATCATTATAAAAGAAAAGTATAAAGAAACGTATTGAACAAAATTAATCTTAAGTGGTACCAGCCACTATGTGCAATTATTTTAGAAACCCACTAGGGGGTGCTATGTACACAAAAGTTGTGTTTATTTCTAAAATTAACAGATTTTGCACTGTATAGCTAGTACAATACTAAACCACAAGCAAATTTTATAATACTGAAAATATAAGTACTACTATGAAATACTACTAGAAAATATCAGATGCTACAACTTACTTAAACAAGGTAATTAGTAAATTGGTTCATAATAACCCCTCATTAATTAAATGTGCATAGAAAACAATTATGAGGGAATGAAACTAAAAATGTAATTCCACCATAAAATGTTAAATTAACAAATATTGCAATATACATTAATTATTTATTTTGCTTGCTTTTGATGGAAAATCTCACAAAAACTGTTCTCCCGCAGAGCTTAAAGTACTTCCTTAACAAATGGTGAAATTTTCCTCAGTGTGTAGCATTCCATATAGTAAATGCTTCAACACACAACACAACCACACTTACTTAGGACTTACATAGTTATACTTACTTATATCTGTCTCTAATTGGCAAAGCAAGTGAGACCAGGAAAGTGAATTCAACTGAGCTTTTCAAAGGATATATCCCTGAACTGCTTGCAATTTGCAAAACCTAGCAAACTGTGCTCACAAAGGGAGAGTGCTAAATGGTTTGAAAATCTTTTTATATACAGATCTTTTTTTTTGCAATCTGGGACAGTAAAGTCAAAAGTAAACAAATAAATCGGTTGGATAAGCTTGAAATGTTAAACAAACATCTATTACCAATTTTGCTTAGTTCTCTGGGTATCCTTGGTTAAAGAGTAATCCTAGGTGAGCAGGAGTGTGCATGTGTCTTAAGCCATATGGCAGCAGTGATTGCAACATTGTTTATAGCAATGTTATACATAGTTACAAACACTACTTTCATAGACACATGCATGCTCCTAAGCCCCTATCGCCTTACACATAGGTTTAGTCTTTAACCAAGGATACCAAGACAACAAAGTAAATTTGATAATAGAAGCACATTTGGAAGATGTTTAAAACTGTATGCTCTATCTAAATCATGGAAGTTCAGTTGTGACTTACTAATATATACGAGGTGTATACAGAAACATCTAAAAGGGACAGTGTACACCAATTGTCATAACTGCATGTCACAGACACTACTATAAAGAATAATATGCAGATACTGATATAAAAATCAGTATAAAACCTTTTAAAAACTTACTTAGAAGCTCCCAGTTTAGCTCTGTTGATGAAGTGAAGTTGTGACACCCACTGAAAGGGGCTGAGAAAGCAGACAGAGTAGACCCCCCCTCCCCTGCATATGAAAAGACCCATTACACAACAGGTGCCTGTAGACTTCAGTATACATCTAAAATGTCGGGGCTTGGTTAAGAGTCTGAAAATCAGCACAATGTTATTTAAAAATCAGCAAAAGTATACATTGTTACAAAAAGACACCCAGATGGGCTATATACATTTATCATCTACAAAACAATTATGCAAAGACAAATCTTGTGTAGAATGTCCCTGTAAACTGATATTTAAACAGGGAATTCATGTTTATGTACAGCTCATCCTTAGGGCAGATTGCTCGCTAGCTGTTCATGAGCAGGGAAATTCTACATTTTGTAAATACCAAATACGCTACAATAAGCAGAATAAGGTTTGATGATTGAAGTAGAAACACTTTCAACTCATATTCAAACTCAACATCCACTCCCTGGAGTGAAATGATCATAGGCTAAGGAGTGTGTAGAAAAGCTGAAGAATTTGCTACAGGGTTTAGTTTCATTTGTTTGGCTATGAGAGTTGAGTAGTCAAGGAGCCGAAGCTGCTGCCTTCTTTAAACAAGGGCAACAATAATAGATGAGAAGATTTTCTAACCACATACGGTTGTTTAAATTGGTTCAAACGGACATTTTCATGACAGAATACGGAGCAGATCTTAGATATGCAGATGCCCAAAAGAATTCCAAAAGTTGTTCAAACAACATATTATAGTATAATATTTAAAATACTGATCTGAGTGATAGTTTTTTAGCCATAAAAAGACATTGCAGTGCAAAACTAATATTATGCAATAAGTTAGAGCAAGTCATTTTTATACTACCCGCTGTGGAATAATATGTGTTTAACCAACACAAAGGGGTTAAATACACATATAAAGTTCCTCTCGGCAACAGTCAGTTTGCCAGTTCACAGCATCAATCACATGACTCCACCTATTACTGGATGTGTTTAACCCTTTTACAGTGGTTAAAAAAACATAGATGTCCAATGTGAATAGGGCAAAAATAAATCAGAGCATGCAATATGTGCTACATTGTCTATTTAAAAAGTAGTTTGCCTAATGCTGGCAGCATATCTAAAAAATGTAACTAACTTAAAAATATTATTATTTATTGACGTTTATGCTCATCCAGAGTTTCATTTTTAGCCCGATCTATTAAATTTATAGAACTTTTGGACAGAATAAACTATTTGGCTGACATTTCAGTAGTTACTGGCAATCACTATAAAAGTGGAAAATTTGATGAGGACCAGTGCAGTAGTTTTTGAGATATATGAAATGACAAAAAGGGTAACATTCTGTTTGTAATGTTAGCCTGTGGGAAATTAAATGCCAAGGCACATACAGCCTAAATGTCTCCATAGAGTGTTATCATATTATATTGGTTTAACCGTTTTCAAACTATTCAGTAGAATATAAAAAGAGGCATTTTGGTAGGTAGATGAAACACAATTCAAACAGTATCTGCTGCTACATTAGAGTGCTGCATGGCAATTGGCAAAGTAACAATCTTTGTCTACATGTTCAGATATACAAAAAAGATAGACAGTTTTTTGCGTTTGCAGATTATGTTGGTTTGTGATAAGATTAGGTTTCTAGAGTTAAAGGGACAGTCTACAATATAATTGCTTTTGTTTTAAAAGATAGATAATCCATTTATTATCCATTCCCCAGTTTTGCATAATCAACACAGTTACTGTATATTAATATATGTTTTACCTCTGTGATTTCCTTGTATCTAAGCCTCTTCTGACAGCCCACAGATCACATGACTTTTTATTTATTATCTATTGGCATTTAGTACTGTGTTGTGCTAAATCTTAAATAACTCTATGGGGTGTGAACACAATGTTATCTATTTGGTCCACATGAAAGGACCAGTCAATACAATATATTTGCATAATCAACAAATGCATGATAAGAAGACAATGCAATAGCACTTATTCTGAACTTCAAATGAGTAGTAATTTTTTTTTAAAATAAACTGCAAAAATGATGTCTATTTCCTCTACCCCCTGTACCATGTGACAGCCATCAGCCTATCACAAATGCATAAACGTATATGCTGTGAATTCTTGCACATGCTCAGTAGGAGCTGGTGACTCAAAAAGTGTAAATATAAAAAGACTGTGCACATTTTGTTAATGGAAGTAAATTGGAAAGTTGTTTAAAATTGCATGCTGTATCTGAATCATGAAGTTTAATTTTGACTTGAGTGTCCCTTGAACTAGCAGTCTCCTGTTGTGAAAAGCAAATACAAAAGAATGTAATTAAGAGGCTGTCTTTAGTGGCTTAGAAATGGGCAGACATTTAGAGGTTTAAATGTTATATATTAATCTAGCAATGTTGGTTGCACAAAGCTGGGGAATGGGTAGTAAAGGCATTATCTATCTTTTTAAACAATAACATTTGTAGTGTAGACTGTCCCTTTAACATCCAAGGTGAAACAGCATTATAGTTGGCAAGCAGTTTGCTTTTTATAATTGTATTGATACAAAATTATTTTAAAAGGAATTTGTACTTTGGTAGTTCCAGCAATATTACAGACACCAATAAAAAAAAATACCTCCCAAATTATTTTTTATTTTTTTATTAGATTATTATTATTATTATTAGGGCTTGGCATGTGTAGTTGTATTAGTATTATTGTTGGTTAATGTGCTTTTACTAATATGTTATGATAATAAAACATATACTGTATACTAAAAACAAAAAGAAACTCCAAAGTTACAGATTCCACCTTTCTAGAAGATTTTTCTATTTTTTTTTAAACCTTGATGTAACTGATGAGATCTTATAAAGTCATGTTTAAAGGGACACTGTACCCAAATTTTTTCTTTCATGATTCAGATAGAGCATGACATTTTAAGCAACTTTCTAATTTACTCCTATTATCACATTTTCTTCATTCTCTTGGTATCTTTATTTGAAATTTTTGGTGATCAACCTGGGTTGTTCTTGCTGATTGGTGGATAAATTCATCCACCAATAAAAAAGTGCTGCCCAGAGTTCTGAATAAAAAAAAAAGCTTAGATGTCTTCTTTTTAAAATAAAGATAGCAAGAGAGCGAAGAAAAATTGATAATAGGAATAAATTAGAAAGTGGCTTAAAATTGCATGCTCTATCTGAATCATGAAAGAAAAAATTTGGGTTCAGTGTCCCTTTAAGGTCACCAGTTATATAATTAATGATGTCATGTGTGATATAATCAATGAGGTTGCAAAAACCTCCCAGTTTGAGAATAGTTTGCATTGTTTTTAATTTTTAAATGAGAATTTAAAAAATTGAAATGGGTGCATTTAAATTTTAAATTGAAGCATTTTTTTGCAATATACTTTCATTAGTAAAAAAAGCTTTTAGAAAATACACATTTGAACTTTGACCTTTCTATCCCTTTTTAATAAATAAATAAAAAAAAAAGTCAGCACAGCCTGAAAGAAACAAAATTGCAATGACGATTAGGGAGTGTGCCACAGAAAATACCCACTTGATGACTTACTTTTAGCATTTGGTGATCTCATGAAGAGTCTCGCTTTCTTCCTCTGGTTTCTGCTTGGTCTGTAATCTGTCTCCCCACAAATGCAATCGTTATCTCTACTTCCATAACCCTTTGAGTTTATGCTTCTTGTTCTCTTCTTCAATGTGACAGTCTCTACAGTTCCTTTGCATTTATGTATGCGCAGCTTTCCAGATACATCCTCAATGCACTGCCATTTCTACAAGCAACATACACAGATATAGGTTTACAAAAAAAGTACTCCAAAATCTACTTGCAAGTACAAACATTGCCATTAGCAATTAACTGTTTGGATGCATTTGAAGACTTTATACACAAGTACAAATAACCTATAGTCCACAAACGTTTCTTTTATCATGTGTGAACTTCATTGCCAATTCTGTCTTAAAGGGCAACACAAATCAACATTAAAATTGCTTGTTCTGTCTGAATCATGGAAGTTTAAACAACTTTCCAATTTACTTATATTAACATATGCATTTGTGATTGGCTGTTGGTTGTCACATGATACAGAATGAGTGGAAATAGACATATCTCTACTAATCATTTGAAGTTCAGATGAAGCGCATTGTCTTTTTATCATGTATTTGCTGATTAAGTAAATCTACTGTATGTACTGGTCCTTTAACTACTGAAATATCCTGTTCTCTTTCACAGACTTTTGTGTTATTTACAAAACACACAAAAAGCTTATTTTAGTTTGCTAATATACTCTGGATAAACAATTTGTTGCAGATACGTAAACAGGATATGCTGTGAGACTTATAGAGAGCATCTTGATAAATATACATTCATTAGAAGCCCACATGGCATTTCATCATATTCCAGCTGCAAACTCATCATTTTTTACCCACAATGCTGAAAAGGTGTTTTTTTTTAACCTACTCTTAGAATTACTGTATCATCATCATCGTGAGAAATGTATGGCCATTTCTTATAATACTGACAGAATGTAAACATTTCCCTCAGACAAAAAACAGCAACAAAACAAGCGTATTGATAAAATGTCATGCGCCTAACTCAGGTGCCATCAAACTCACTAAGTAGGAGGAACACACAAATGTCTCCATGATCTTTTTGGGCAATGTCAGATGATTATATTTAAATCAAAACGCACATTTCCATTTTAAGTGAATTGTTTAAACATTAAAGTTTTACAAACAACAAGTATCTTTTATTTGGCACTCTCATCCCACTAAAAATTAATTAAAATAGTTAAGCATTGTGAATAAAGTTAGGAAATGTTATGATTTCTAATCATATCAGTTGGAGTCATACTCAGTTTTGCCATGGCAAATTCATCTCAATTATTTTAGTTTTCCATTAATGATCATTACAAGACATGTTTTATGTGTGCACCAGTAAGGTAAAGTCACATCATTGCAAAAAGGTTTTAAAACTGTCATTGTGATAGTAAAATATGTATTGTTTTGCAGTAGCAGGAAACACCCATTGAAAAGCCACTGGAATGTTGTTTATCTTACTTCCTTTGGTGTGGCCTATTATGGACAGATATAAACAGGCTCCTGCACATTTCCACCAATCACTGTGCAGAATTTAGTAGTGTCAGGGTTCTGTATTCTACAGAATGAACTTGTGCCCTCTGGGGGATAGATTTTCAGGGTTAAATTACAGGAAAAGAACGCAAAATAAGTAAAGTGCATTTCAAAGCACTTTAAGTCCTACAGAATCATGAATAAGGATCCTAGGAGTAGTCTATTGTAATGGAATAGATTGTGCTATTGAATTCTCGATTTCTAATGCATTTGAAAACCCTATAAAAAGTTATGTGCATGCTCCTCTGCCGACCTTGGTTTACTCTCATGGAAGGTGTTAAGTTTCAAGAAAGGATACCAAGAACAAGAGGTAAATATGATAACGGAAGTAAACTGCAACATTTTGGTGTTTAATTTTTTTTTATTCTTGTCTCAATATATGAATCATGGAAGTATGAGTTTTAACTTAATGTCCTTGCTTTTTGTGCAAAATGTGTCCTTGTCCCACACTCCCTAGAGACCAAAAGCACAATAGGTAACCTAGGTTACAGAATTTGCTTTTTGGCCTTTATAGCTGAAAGGGGTGAACATTTTACACAAAAGCATAAGGTATTTCATGTTTCTTTATTAAAAAAATATACAGATTTTTTTAAGTTTTAAAATTTTTTGATTTCCACATATTATTAGATTTGAAGTATTACTATATAAATTACACATATGGACTGATGATAAAAACCTCACTGGCAAAACCTTTTTTGAGCATGATATTGTAATGTAGTTGTCTCTCCTTCACATCCAGAACTCTGTATAGCGAGAAAAACAGCTCTCAAGCTACATTTTTCCTTTCTAAAAATCTTTGAAGGACATTGAAGTACTGATCCGACTTGTTAGACAATGTCGCCAGAGCTTTAGATCGTGGGGAAGTTAGTTATGTGAAACCACTAATAAAAGTGCCCCTAACTTATTAGAGCGTTTCCTTTTTGCACTTTTATGTCCCTTAAATTATATAAACTTGTCCTGAGACCTCTCAATTATGAACTTGGAAACAATACAAAATATAGGTGAACAAACCATTTGGTCAGTCCCTAGTTTTACAGCCTCAGATGTATTAAAAATAGATATGACAAACTCTCTTTATTGGTTTAGTTTAACTTTGGGTATCACTTTACCAACTTCCGATCAAGTTGTTATTTATATCTGCTGTTTTAGACAAACATTCAAACCAACAGCTGATGCATTTGTCTCAATTAAAGGGACAGAAAACCCTACATTTCTTTTTCATGATTTGGATAGAACATACAATTTTAAACAACTTTCCAATTCTACTTCTATTATCAAATTTGCTTCATTCTCTGGTTATCATTTGCTGAAAGAACAGCATTGCACTACTGGCAGCTAGCTGAACACATCTAGTCATCCAATCACAAGAGACAAATGTAAGCAGCATAGTTGTCAACTGTCCTGTTTTTGCCGGGACAGTCCGGGAATTTGGGACCCAGTCCCGGCCATTTAAATGTCCCGGCCAAATTAGTATCAGACAGCTTAGCTAGCGCAATGACAGTGTGTCTCCTCCGCTTTAGAATCTAGTAATCTACTGAGAACTTGTGATCGCGCGGTCAGGCAGTGACGTCAGCACGCAACATCACTGTCAGGTGACCCCGCGTTGCTGCTTATACTGGAGCACCAGCCTTCTCACACGCAGCGGATCCTGAGGACACCCTACTCTGCAGAGCCAGAGTCATGCAGTGGACGACAGTTAGCGGAGCCAGAGGTGAGATGGCCCTTTCACCTTGTGCTTCCAAAAAGGAAGTCTTTAGGAAATGCGTGTTATGAGTTGCAATGTGGCGATTTCACAGGTTGCACTGCTTTTTATTCTTTGAAAATCTGTATTATTGATAAATATTTGAATATCCCAACTGTGATAAAAAGTATAGCCTTACATAATCACATTTGATTAAAAAAAACAAAAAACTTTTATTGCAGTTATCAGTGTAACTTCCTTGTTCAATGCGCAAACTTTAAAAGCAATCACGCTTGTAATACAGTCATTTACAAGTTGTGCTCATGAAACTGCTTAAAAAGTACATTACTTGTGTGCTCATATACAGAGAATGGGTTACAGTGGGCTTTTATTTTTCTGATTGAACCCTTTGTGTATTAAAGCTTGTGTAGTCATTTCAGTGACTTGCACACTATTTGTATTAGTGAGCTAATGAAATAACACAACTAGATATATTTACTTTTCCTTTTGAATTAGCATTTGCAGTGGGTGTTGCAGGACAAATTCGTTTTCCAAATGTATTGCCTAGGATTTAAACGTGCCTTATTTTATTTGCTACATGTATATAACCTGCAGTGCCAATATTGTCATAAATAAATGTGTACACATTTAAAGGGACAGTCTAGGCCAAAAAAAAACTTTCATGATTCAGATAGAGCATGTAATTTGAAACAATTTTCCAATTTACTTTTATCACCAATTTTGCTTTGTTCTATTGTATTCTTAGTTGAAAGCTTAACCTAGGAGGTTCATATGCTAATTTCTTAGACCTTGCATTTCAGAATGCATTTTAGCAGTTTTTCACCACTAGAGGGTGTTAGTTCATGTATTTCATATAGATAACACTGTGCTTGTGCACGTGAAGTTATCTGGGAGCAGGCACTGATTGGCTAAACTGCAAGTCTGTCAAAAGAACTGAAATAAAGGGGCAGTTTGCAGAGGCTTAGATACAAGGTAATCACAGAGGTTAAAAGTATATTAATATAACTGCGTTGGTTATGCAAAACTGGTGAATGGGTAATAAAAGGATTATTTATCTTTTAAAACCATAACAATTCTGGTGTAGACTTTCCCTTTAACATTTAAAAAGTCAGAAGAGAACAAAAAGTACATTTATTCTGAACAGTGACATTATTTTAATATGTGTGCTCACGTCTTTTTACTTAGATTTTTTTAAAATAAATATAGCCTTTGACATAATAAAATATATAAAGTCAGTGCTGGAAATTTCCTCTAATCAAGCAGTCATTGAACTACAAAATGATTATTGCAGATAAGAAAAAAAAAAAGAGCAGGCACACAACTGCCTAGTGACTTTTTGCATTTTCTGACTTTAGGGCAGGGGGTGTGGTAACATTTTTCATGCAGGTAATTGATAGATGCAAAGTGTCCATGGAATTTTTTTTTTTTTTTAAATGTTGGCAACTATGATGCAGGCACCAATCAGCAACAGCTTCCACTAATGTATGCTGTGTACGTATTCTTTTTTTTATCAACGGATGCCAAGAGAACGAAGCACATTTGAAAAAAGAAGTGAGTTTAAAAGTTTCTTAAAATGACATGCTCTATCTCATCATGCAAGTTTAATTTTGACTTTCTTATCCCTTTAACTGCATTGTGTTCGTGTAAAATTTAAATGAATCAAAAGCTAATTTCATTTTTATTATTTCTGCTTGTTCCTGGGATCATTCAGCACTTAAAAGAGACTAGTTGTTTAAATCTGGCAAAGCTTAATTAAATCTGTGTGATTCTTTGCAGGTTGTGTTTAGTAAACAGATGTCCACTTAAAGGTCATACCGGATGATTCAGTGAGTAGTTTCCATCTCTCACATTGCAACTACATTTGCTCACACAAGGCTTACTGTAAAAAAAAATGTGATAAGATGAAATGCTCGGAATCAGCATCTCCTCTTACTTATAAGCAGACAAGCCTACATAATAAAGCCAACTGACATTTCTATGTATTTATTTTGTCCTAGATTGGTATGTTATAAAGGATATGAAAAAAAACTGCTGATAGTATTTTAATAAAAACACACACACACACACACACACATACATACACATACATATATATACATACATACATACATACATATATTTATTTATATATTAAGAAAGAGATGGGGAAGCGGCACACACCATCATAACATCCGCCTGGTGCACTGCAACAATGTGAAATACAAATCCAATCCAGAACCTACACCTGGCGGGGTGTGTATGGAGAGTCCTTGGAAAAAGCAGACAGCACAGGAAATTTAGACAAAAGCCTTTTAATGCAACAAGGCAAAAAACAAGAGGGCCTTAACCCATTTCTCAAATGGAGCCCAAACAGACATACAGAAACGATACAAGGACCCACCTAATATACCCAGTGAAAAACAATCAAGAGGTAATTACCCCAGCATCCGCCTCCCCGCTCGGGATCCGACCATCCAACACGCTAACAGTTTCTCCTATCTCCATGGGCATGTTGGCACTTATAAAACAGTAATATATTAGGTGTGTTCCCCATTAATACCGGATTGGGTATAGATTGGGTCCTTTTTGTCACACTACTTTATGTGTGCCTACAAAGGGTAATGATTCCACCTCTTTATTAGTTTTTATTGGCAATTAATTTGTCGTTTCTCCCTGCGTATCAGGGCAATCACATAGCGCAATATACTTGTTAAAATTTATATTTTTTGTATATGTTGGTATTTATGTTTCACATATATGTTTACCCTATGTACTCCATATCACTGGAGTACACTTCTCATCCTGCCGCATTTGAATCCCACACTGCTGTCTCATCTGAACGGTTTGTTTACCGTTTCTATGGCGACGCACTCACGGCATGCTTTTGCTGTGACGTGTAACGTCACCGGGTTACGCTTAGACGCTGAGAGAATTGTCAGCGTGTTGGATGGTCGGGAGGCGGATGCTGGGGTAATTACCTCTTGACTGTTTTTCACTGGGTATATTAGGTGGGTAGCAAACAATACAAAAAGAAGGCGGGGCAGGACAAAAAGGGCTTAAAAGTTAAAACGTAGCTTTTATTGCCTTCACCATGGATAAAAGAAATTTAGCAGCAAAATAAAAAGCAGTAATGTCAGAGTGAGCTTAGACAGCAGCAGTCTAACATGTTTCGGCTCCTACCTTACTCATAGACTGTGCTGTCTCAAGCTCACAGCCTGCTTAAATCAAACAATCACTCTGACATAGATTGCTAAAAGCCAACATAATTAACTGTTACAATGCAGAACAAGAAAAGTGTGCACAAACATACATTTCCTTTACAAAGTAGTTAACAATTAAGTACAAAACTTAAGCTACCAAATAACCCCTAATAATGCATTAGCAGTGACAATACGAAAAATAGTCAACAACGTAAATATTACTAAATATTACTCTAAGAAATGCATTAAAATATGTGCTTATAACAAAAGAAATACATAGCACACAAAGATAATGTGAACAAAATGTATCCAAGTACATAACACGCAACAAATGAGATGCAATATATCATTAAAAGGGACCCACCGAATGTGAAAAAAGTGCACAAACATACATTTCCTTAACAAAGTAATTAACATTTACAAAAACAATACTTGGCTACCGTCTAAATATTAATAAAGCGATAGTTAGCAGTGACTAACTTAAAGAGTCAACAGCATAAATATTACTAAATATTGCTCAAGAAAGTACATTCCAGATATGATCTTATAACAAGTGAATACATAACATACTGAATTAATGTAAACAAATGTAACCAAGTACATAACACACGTTTAAAGGATATGTAGCATATCATTGTAAGGTGCCCCATGTAAATAGACTCACTAATAAATCAACTGAGCTAAGGCAGGATGGTCAGTGTAACAATATTAAACTTGTAATAACCCATAATAGAGATTAAATGCATTATGAAGAGAATCACAAAAGTCTGTTTACAAAGCCTCTAAAGTCTAGGGTTAAAATCATAATATAATGACATACCTTAACTATCAATATACCTAGAGGACTCAAAGAGACAAATGAGTAGTACCACTATCTGATAGACACTAGTGTTTAAAAAAAACAAAAAAAAAAAACAGACTAACGCCAACAGTTAATAATATCATTCTGAATATTTAAACCATCAGGCACCCTGGTTTTAAGCTTAAAAATCCAGAATGCTTTGCGTGTGCGAAGCACCCTGTCTTTGTCTCCCCCCTCTTAGGGGTCATTACACGTTCAATGACTTGCCATTGCAGTGTATCAACACTACCATTATGGCAAAACTTGAAATGCCTTGCTACCTGTGAGTCAGGGTCTTCTGACTTAATGTCATATGTATGCTCCCTTAATCCTTTCCCTGACCTCCCTCGTAGTGAGGCCTACATACTGTTTCTGACATTGATGGCAAGTGACAAGATACACCACATAGGTGCTGCGACAATTGGTGCAATCATCTATCGTGAACACTCTCTGTGTCACTAATGACTGAAAAGTCTTACCAGGTGAAACATATAGGCATGCTTTGCATCTTGTCGCACCACACTTGTAGTGTCCTTTGCACTCAAGCCAACTTTGGTTCTTTGTAGTTAGTGTTTTCACTTCACTAGGTGCTAGAATGTTTCCTATCGTGATGTTTCTTCTAGAAACACATCTACATCCTTTTTTGACTACATCATATAATTCCTCATCCCCTTTAAGGATGGGCAGACATTCTTTAATGATTTTGGAAATCTGTTCGAACTGATTACTGTAGTTGGTTACAAACAAGGGGTTACTGTTCTTATCAGTCCCCTTACGATTCTTATCCTTATCAGTATGTAACATGTCTTTCCTATCCATCTCACTGACCATATTATAGGCCCTAGTAATCTGATGTGGTGCGAAGCCTCTCCTTGAAAACCTGTCTTTAAACTCCATTGCTGCTCTGTGGTACTCTTCAACTGAAGTGCAATTTCGTCTAAGGCGAATGAATTCTCCCTTCAAGATTCCAAAACTAGTGTGTTTGGGGTGCATACTCTTGGCATGTAGAGTGCTGTTACCTGATATCGGTTTACGATGTAGTTTAGTCATGATATTCTCACCCTCATGGTGTAAGACTAGATCAAGAAAATCAATATTGTGCTTATCGTGAGAGCTGGTAAAGCTCAAGCCTGCATAATTGGTATTGAGCTCATCAACAAACTGGTGCGACCCTTCAGGAGACCCTTGCCAGATGATAAGCAGGTCATCAATGTACCTCTTGTACATCACAAACCTTCCCCTATGGCGGCAGCTCTCGCCATACACATGGGATAGCTCCCACCATCCCATGTATAGATTATCAAAAGCTGGGGCAAAAGTTGCCCCCATGGCCGTTCCTCTCTTCTGAAGATAGAAGCTGCTGCCAAAGGAGAAGTAGTTATGTGTAAGCAAGAAGTACAGAGCTCTAAGAATAAAGCTCTTGTGTGTATCCCTGTAGCCAGTAAAAGTATCAAGAAAAAAAGCAATCGCTTCCATTCCCTTATTCAAGGGTATACTTGAGTAGAGGCTGACTACATCAACCGTCATCAATGAATAATCCCTCTTCCATACAACCTTTTCCAGCATAACCAAAAGATGCTTGGTATCCTTTAAAAAGGAAGGCAAAATTGTAACCAGCTATACACCATGTTAAGCTTGTAGCTGGACTACAAGCTTAACATGGTGTATAGCTGGAAAAAAGCGAGATCTAATTCCAGAGCATCTAGATCAAGATCAAGAAACAGGAGGAATAGAAGAAGAGTAACCTTTTCGGACACAGATGGTGAATCCGGGGAAGAAAAGGACTTTTACACTAGTTGTACAGATTCTACCATACCCCCAGAGATACCTAGCACTAGCATAGTTATGCATACTAATGCTACAGCAGGCATGCAAAGGTTTGACACTAACACTGATATAGGTACTTTGTCTAGCAATGCTAATAGTATTGTACAGAGCAACAAACATGTTGAAGGAGTAGTGGGTGGTATACTAAGGCCTACTGGCCTACCCAGAACCCAGGTTGGCAAAACTAATACCAATAAGAATCACCTAGCCACTTCTAATGTGCCTATAGCAGTACATGCATCCAATGAGGCACAGGTTTTTCAGAAGGGCCAACAAAACCCAAGAGGGGGAGGAGGCCACACAAGAGGGGGGGCCAACGTAGGACCAAACAGATACATGCTGAGAACACAGACACTACAGCAAAAGAATACAAACAAGTACAAGATCTAACTATCTTAAATCTCTCACATGTTACTCTAGATGCTGAGGAGGAGAGAGTTCTCAAATATGGTTTGGGCTTTGTTCCATCCACAGATTTTAACCTCTTTGAAACTATACTCGATTTAAATAAATTTGTCAGAAATCTGACTTTGAGAAAATGCTTTAAAGATCAAGATATGGGTTCTGATGTTTTAAACACAGAGGTCAAAGAGTTTAATTCTGTGAGGGCTGATGTATTTTTTGATGAAGTCATTGATTATCTGTCACTTTTAAGCTTGGAGATGGAATCTGGTAATGAAGAAATGGTTGCGTCGAATTTTAAGCCAGTATCAGACTTCTACCCCACTAGAAAGAGGGGGTTTATTTAGAAGCCTTCCATAGGAGAGTGGAATCTGAACTCATTAAATTGCATGATTCTATATCAGGTAAAGGTAGTAGCCGATATAATTTAAGTCGTGCAGAGCAAGAGGTTTTAGAGAAATTGAAATTGAGAGATGATATTGTGATTCGCAAAAGCGTCAAGGGAGGGAACGTAGTTGTCCTCAGCAAACAAGATTATATTCAGGAGGCTCTTAGGCAACTGGGAGACCGGGATGTATATCAGAAATTGAGTTTTGATCCTACCCTCTCCTTTAAAAGAAGTTTAGAACAGATTCTGGATGATGGCTGTGATTTGGGTATCATTGATGTTGATACTAGAGCTTTTTTGACCGTGAAGTATCCCAAAACTCCTATTTTCCACCACCTTCCCAAAACACACAAATCCCTTGAGAATATACAAGGTCGCCCAATTGTTTCTGGTATTGCGTCTTTGTTGGAGCCTTTGGGAAGGTGGATGGAAAGTATTCTTCAGCCTTTGGTTAAAATGTTGCCTTCCTTTTTAAAGTATACCAAGCATCTTTTGGTTATGCTGGAAAAGGTTGTATGGAAGAGGGATTATTCATGGATGACGGTTGATGTAGTCAGCCTCTACTCAAGTATACCCTTGAATAAGGAAATGGAAGAGATTGCTTTTTTTCTAGATACTTTTACTGGCTACAGGGATACACACAAGAGCTTTATTCTTAGAGCTCTGTACTTCTTGCTTACACATAACTACTTCTCCTTTGGCGGCAGCTTCTATCTTCAGAAGAGAGGAACGGCCATGGGGGCAACTTTTGCCCCAGCTTTTGATAATCTATACATGGGATGGTGGGAGCTATCCCATGTGTATGGCGAGAGCTGCTGCCATAGGGGAAGGGTTGTGATGTACAAGAGGTACATTGATGACCTGCTTATCATCTGGCAAGGGTCTCCTGAAGAGTCGCACCAGTTTGTTGATGAGCTCAATACCAATGATGCAGGCTTGAGCTTTACCAGCTCTGGTAAATATATATATATATATATATATATATATATATATATATATATATACATATACACATACACACATATATATATATATATATATATATATATATATATATATATACACACACACACACATACATATACACATATATATATATATATATATATATACATACACACACACACATACAATATATATATATATATATACATATATATATATATATACATACATACATACATACATACACACACACTGTATATATACATATACATACACAGATAGCTTTCCCTTAAAGGGACACAACCCAAATTTTCTCTTTTGTGATTCAGATAGAGCATGCAGTTTTAAGCAACTTTCTAATTTACTCCTATTATCAAATTTTCTTCATTCTGTTGGTATCCTTATTTGGAAAGCAAGAAAGTAAGTTTAGATGGCAGCCCATTTTTGGTGCACAACCTGGGTTGTTCTTGCTGATTGGTGGATTAATTTAACCGACCAATAAACAAGTGCTGTCCAGAGTTCTGAACCAAAAAATAGCTTAGATGCCTTCTTTTTCAAATAAAGATAGCAAGAGAATGAAGAAAAATTGATAATACGAGTAAAATAGAAAGCAGCTTAAAATTGCATGCTCTATCTGAATCACAAAATAAAAAAATTGGGTTCCCAAATGTAATAAAAAATATTCTACTGTGTACAAACACATTACAAAAATGTTTTATTTTATGATCCATTACTCAAAAAGGTAAACCCAGAAGACTCTTTACTTTCAAGGCTTTGTCAAAGATCTCTGGCATTATACATTTTGTACCATATAACTTTATATTCATATATTGTTATACTTTAAAGGGATATAAAACCCCACATTTTTCTTTCATGATTCAGATAGCGCATGCGATTTTATACTTTCTAATTTACTTCTATTATCAATTTGTTTTCGTTCTCTTGAAGTCTTTTGTTGAAAAACAGGTGCTTAGGAGACGACCCATGTCTGGAGCACTATATGGCAGCAGCTTCACAAGAGTGTTATCCATTTGCAAGAGCACTATATGGCAGCACTATTTCCTACCATGAAGTGCTCCAGAAACCTACCAGAATCACAGAATATCATTGGAACAAAGCAGATTTGATATTAGAGGTAAATTGGAAACTTTTAAAAATGTTATGCTCTGTACGAATCACAAAAGAAAAATGTTTAGGTTTCATATCCCTTTAAGTACACAAATCACCATATTTTAGCTTTAAAGAAAAACATCTTTTGAAATACCAAACCGATTTACTTGCTTTTTCAAATAACTCAAAGCCCAACTGCAATGACAAATATGCAGTGATTTAGACTGCATCTCTAGCTAAAAACGTTTCTGACTGCAACATATGGGGATAAAGCTAGATCCTTAAAGGGACACGAAACCCACATTTTTTTCTTTCATGATTTAGATAGATAATACAATTACATTTTTTTCCAATTTACTTCTATTATCAAATTTGCTTCATTCTCGTGTTATTCTTTGTTGAAGAGATATCTGGATAGGTAGCGTGCACATGTCTGCAGCACTACATAACAGGAAATAGTGCTGCCATCAAGTGCTCTTGCTAATGTATAACTGTTGCAAAACTTCTGCCATAAAGTGCTACAGACACGTGCACACTCCTGAACTTAGCTTCCTGATTTTCAACAAAGACCTTTTTTATAAAGATTGATAATTAATGTAAATTGATAAGTTTTTTTAAAATGTTATGTTCTATCTGAATCATGCAAGAAAAATGTTGGGTTTTATGTCCCTTTAACAAAAACTCAAAAATTAATTAACTGAATGAATATTCCAAATTAATATTTACTGTAAGACTAATGTCAATGTAGTACTACATTTCAGCCAAATTTATTAAACCAAAAGTAGAGTTAAGGGACCAGTAAATGCAGTACATTTGCATAGTCAACAAATAAAATAAAAAGACAATACAATAGCTCTTCAAATGAGAAGCATTTTTTCTGACAAATTTCAAAGTTATGTCTATTTCCAGTCCTCCACTCCATCATGTGACAGCCATTAGCCAATCACAAATGCATATAAATATATTCTGTGAATTCTTGCACATGCTCAGTAGGAGCTGGAAGTAAATTGGAAAGTTGTTTAAAATTGCATGCTCTGAATCATGAAAGTTTAATTTTGAGTTGAGTGTCCCTTTAAATGCATTTTAAATACCTGAATTTAAAATCACAGCTCAATTCACACTTAAACCAGGGATGTCTTAATATATATTGGAACGTTTGTATTTTATTAAAGTAAAAGGTAGTTCTACAAAGCAACACCTATTTGAGTTCTAAAAATGTAGCAGGTTCCTGAGCATTTTATATGTACACTGTAAGTCTGTTTCTTCCTCAGCATGTCAGTTATATTTAATATAGGATCATACAGGATCATATTCTGTTATTTTCCATAATGTACTTTTTAATAATGCAAATAAAACAGAACCTAACAAATCTACGTTGATCCAAATAACCTAGCTATTTCCCCCTGTGTATGTTAGAAAAACTGGGAGTTTACTTGGATTTGAATCATATTTATGATGATATAGAAGGAGAGGTCTGACTACATAGCTGGCTCACCAACCAACACCTCCCTACCTTGCTTTCCCAGACATGTGTGGTTTTATTCAAAATGCGCAGCTGGCCTTAGACTAGAAGTTTACAAATGTATGGTTGGATAGATGTTTATTTTATGAGAAAATCAGAGGTCTGAGCCAAACCAGACTGCGTTTCCTTTTGTCAAAGTGATTGGAAGTGCTTTTATTTCTAAGCTAAAACACCAGGAAAATATTTAATAATGATGAGGGGAATAATTTAAATAATATCTCCAAATAAAGGAAATAATAGCTGTATATATAATTTTAAGTTAAATATATTTGTGAAATTCAAAACAAAAAAACTTTATTAAAGGTTAAAAGGGGATTAAACATTAAACAAACCTTCATGGTTCATATAGAGCATGTAATTTTAAGAGCATTTTTAATTTACTTTTTTTCTCTTGGTATCATTTCTTATAAATCCTAACTAGGTGGCTCACTAGATGTGCTCAGCTAGCTCCCAGTAGCTCATTGCTGCGCTGGAGCAAACGTTAACCTCTTTGCAAGGGTTAAGCACAAAATGATATTCCAGCAATAGTACAATAATAAAATGTAAACTAACACATTGTAGTATTTCTGCTTGCATTTTTTATGTTTCTTTAAAGTGAAAGTACATTTTTAACATGTTCAACACATCTATCTATTATTTATAATTAATATTTATGTTTTGCTATGTTTTTTTTTATTTCGTTCAAATCATACTTTATATTTTATTACTTTAATTTCCCTACCGTTATCCTCGTCGCTCCTCCCACCCTCCTCTTCCGGTATTTTATATCCATTACGTATAGAGAGGTCACACCCGCTCTATACGTAGTGCAAATGAGTGTTCACGATACATGAAAAGATTGCGCATGCGCGAATCGCCGATCCGGACTTCAATGCGCATGCGATTTTATCCAGAGTAAATTTTCAACACGCATGCGTCAAACTATTTTGCAACATCATAGCACTCAATGTATACTTACTAATTAAAAGCAAGTCGTTTTTTACTATTGCTAATAATAGGCTCTTAGATATTGCCTGGGAGCAGCCGTCTCAAATGATTACTATTGCGGCTGAAAAAGAAAAGCACGCGCGACGGATACAATCTAGTTTTGCATAGATTTTGCATAGATTTCGCGCATGCGCACTTGATTGTATCGTAGTATGACGTAGCTTCACGGCCGCTGATCGGCCAGAAAGTCAATTAGTGGATAAAGAAAACGTGACCAGGAAGTTCATTATGTTTTGAAAAACGGGTTGAATTGAAAATAACGAAATTATTAGTTATATGCGGCGAAAAAGGTATTTATCTATTACTGTGAAAAAACTGATGAATGAAAGTCATATTATTTTGATGTTGCCTAGATAAATGTGCATAGCTGACCAAGGAACTTTACTTTTACTTTAATCTTTGTTGATGACATTATAAGTTACTAATCATATACATCATCAGTTATTTCAAATGTAAACTGTTGGTACATATATATAACTTTCCCTATAGCAAATTTTCTATTTACCAAGTGGAGGTATACCGAAGGCAGTGGTTTGCTACAGTTCATATTTATATATGGCTTTTGAAAGTAAAAAATGCAGCAAGAAAGATTGCCATAAGTATGCCTACAAAATTATAGGGACAATAAACACCAAAAATATTATTGTTTAAAAAGATAGATAATTCCTTTATTACCCATTCCCCGGTTTTGCACAACCAACACTGTTACATTAATATACTTTTTACCTCTGTGATTACCTTGTATCTAAACCTAGGCAGACTGCTACCTTATCTCCGATCTTTTGACAGACTTGCAGTTCAGGCAATTAGTGCGGACTCTTAAATAACTCCAAGATTGTGAGCATGGTATCTATATGGCACACATGAACTAAAGCCCTCTAGCTGTTAAAAACTACCAAATGCATTCAGATATGAGGCGGCCTTCAAGGGCTTAGAAATTAGCATATGAACCTACCTAGGTTTAGCTTTCAACTCAGAATACCAAGAAAACAAAGCAAATATGATGATAAAATTACATACCCTCTCTAAATCATAAAAGTTTAATGTGGACTTTACTATCCCTTTAAAATTAGGTAGGTCGAAGCTAATTTTTCTTACTTTTATTGTTTCAAAAATGTTCAGAGGCTGAAAGCTTTTAAAAGAGACTAACTCTATGTAATGTGTACAGTAAACAGATACCTTGTCTTGTTAAAGGGGGGGGGGGTAATCATTGATAGTACAATGGGGCTGTACAACCCCAGCATGCTTTCAAAAAGCAGTGTTAAAACAAGGCTGCTTCAATCTTTATAAAGGGTTAAAACTGCTTTGTTCTGTGTATTATAGAGTGTCTTAGAATAATAGTGCCCCAGCAAATTCTTCCCTTAAAGGGACAGTCTACACCAGAATGTGTATTGTTTTAAAGATAGATAATCCCTTTATTACCCATTCCCTAGTTTTGCATAACCAACACAGTTATATAAATACACTTTTTACCTCTGTAATTATCTTGTATCTAAGCCTATGCAAACTGTCCCGTTATTTCAGTTCTTTTGACAGACTTGCATTGTAGCCAATCAGTGCTGGCTCATATGAACTCCAGGTGCATGAGCACAGTGTTATCTATATGAAACACATGAACTAACACACTCTAGTGGTGAAAAACTGTCAAAATGCCCTGAGCTAAGAGGCAGCCTTCAAGGGCTTAGAAATTAGCATATGAACCGCCTAGATTTAGATTTCAACTAAGAATACCAAGAGAACAAAGCAAAATTGGTGATAGTAAATTGAAAAATTGTTTAAAATCACATGCCCTATCTGAATAATAAAACTTTGTTTTGGACTAGACTGTCCCTTTAACCCCTTACCGACCAGCAACGTACCCTGTACCCTCAAAATAGCGAGATTTCGCTATTTCTGCATGCCCCACAAGTGGGGCACTGCATAAAAATAGATTTGCAAAGTTACAGATGCAGAGGGGGTCACTCATCGGACAGCAGTGGTTCTGATCGTTGGTGGGAGCATAAAGAGGGAGGCGGGTGGGCGGCCCATCGCTGGAGGAGGCGGGCGGGAGTGGGTGGGACCACTCGGCCACGCTACAGGGTATAGGAAAAAAAATAGCTGGGAAGTGAGGGAGAAGGAAGGAGGAAGGGCAATAAGGGGGACCCAATGTGGGATCCATTGTGGGAAAGGGATCTGGGAGGGGGAGGGTAATGAGGGGAGGCAGCTACACTACAGAAAACATGGTTAATATTTTTTTTTATTTTTTTTTAAATATACATAAATTGAGGCAAACTGGCTGCCAGTACCTAAGATGGCGGAAAATAGGTAGAGGGGGGAAGAATAAAGCCTTTTATTTTAGTACTGGCAGACTTTCTGCCAGTACTTAAGATGGGGGTGACAATTGTGGGGTGGGGGAGGGAAGAGAGCTGTTTGAGAGGGGTCAGGGAGGGATCAGGGGGAGAGATGTTGATCTCTACACTAAAGCTAAAATTAAGCCTACAAGCTACCTAATTAACCCCTTCACTGCTGGGCATAGTACAAGTGTGGTGCACAGCGGTATTTAGCAGCCTTCTAATTACCAAAAAGCAATGCCAAAGCCATATATGTCTGCTATTTCTGAACAAATGGGATCCCAGAGAAGAATTTGCAACCATTTGTGCCATGATTGCACAAGATGTTTGTAAATAATTTCAGTGAGAAACCTAAAATTGTAAAAAAGTCAACGATTTTTTTTTTATTTGATAGCATTACGCAGTGAAATGGTGGCATGAAATATACCAAAATGGGCCTAGATCAATACTTTGGGTTGTCTACTAAAAAAAATATATATTTAGTTTTGATAGGTAAATATATAAAAAAAAAGGCTCTATGTTTAAATATAGTGATGGCAAAAATGCTCTCGTCTTTTGGGGAAGTTTTTGTCTGAAGTGCCCGGTCCTTAAGGGGTTAAATGAAGATTCATGAAGAATTAAAATCTGCCTAAAAGTTTAATGAATTGCACTGCAATTCGTATACATCGTACTGTAAAATACGTTTAACCTCTTTTTCCCCAGACAGACAGAAAAGGGTTAAATACTCTACTTAGCCATTCCAATATATTAGAAGTGCTGCTGTTTAATTTTGTGACACTACACTAGTAATATATGTGTGAACAGGAAAAGGTGGATAAAAATGCAAAAAAGAAAATTAGCAATTAAGGTTCCTGGGAGAGAGTAGACTAATGTGGGGGCGGTAGTGAATAGGTAATGTACATATTTTCTATGATAAATTAAAGAATATCTCTTTTATGGGGGTAAAAATGGGAAATATCTTCTTGCCTTAGAGAAACCTTTGAGGGTCACGGCCCAGACACACCACATACACACTGGGGAAAAACACCACATACTGGCATAAAGATCATCTGCATTTTTATTAGTATCAGTACAGCCTTACTTCCACACAGCCTCTGCGGTGCTCCCTTCTCAGTATTTCGCTAGCTGCATAGGAAGTCCGGCTCCTTCATTTAGAAGAAGGCCCCTCCCACATGCACTGTTCTACTATGGATTCCCTCTAATGGGCACTAAATTGTTAATTTTATGTGAGTGATGCATGTGCTCTTTACTATACATGATCTCCCCCAGGGGGCAGCACATACTACTTTTTAAGAATAACATAATGTAGGCAATATGTCTGTTTACTTGATCTCTCTCCTTTGTGTCTCCATGACCCCATGACACTGTTTATGCTTTAATCTATAAAGACAGAGGAAGTGGCAGTCTGTATGTATGTAGAAGATTGCTGCACAGGGCGAGATGAGGCAGGGATATTTCACTCACACTGCAGCACACTCTCTGCACAGTATAAATGACAGGCTACAAATGGAAACTGCATTACAATGCACGCAGGCTGCTGCCATGTGCACTTGTTTACTGCTTCCTGAGATGCAGAGGACAGCCAGCTTCCCTCCTGCCATTATCTTATGGCAATGGGGGGGGGGGCAGCCCACTCACAGAAGCTAGAGCAGATAAGGGTTATATCATTTGGAATTAGAGGTACAGAGCAATTAAAACATGTTAAAACAATGTTAGCCACAGCTAGCCCAGCCCATCACCAGATGCCCACCAATGGTTTATTCTTCAACCATTTCCATAAAGACACAAAAAAAGTTAAACTTTCATAGTTCAGATAGATCATGCAGTTTTAGGGGACACCAGTTCACTTGGATCTTGAAATTTGCTTTGTACTTTTGGTATCCTTTGTTAAAAAGCATTGCTAGATAAGCTCAGGAACAGTAATGTACTACTGGGCTGTGATTGGTGGCTACAAACATATGGTTCTTGTCACTTGCACACTAGATGTCTTCAGATAGTTCACAGATGTGCATTGCTGCTCTGATTCCTGCCTTTCGTAGGACTTAAACGCATAGTTATAAGCAAGCAACAGTGTAGAGCATTTTATATTGCACTTACTTATGTCCCTTTAACCCACCTTTGGGTAAGGGCAAGTACAGTTAAAAAATGTTCATTGAGGATTTTAATGAACATAAATAAAGTTTTTACATTTTACCTCATGGCAGAAGAATAACTGCCTCAGGTTCCATATCTGGAGAAAGCACAAGTGTCAGACACTATATACGCTCCAGTAAAGCTGCATATTCACAGAAGTCAAAATAGGCTAAAGAGAAATCTCTTTATTCAGTTTCTTAGCTTACTTGTCTTGCCCCCTGCCATTTTATTTAGGTTGTATGTTCCACATACATTTAATTAGTAGAATATGTTTCACAAATTTGTCATATGACCTACAGTAAATACAAATCAACCTGAGAAATAAACTAGCTATTTTGTAATAAAAGCTTTCCCAAAACTAGTAATCACCACAAGGGGAATATATTTATACTGGCAGTTTAAGGTTAAGGGATAGATGAAAGAACTTGGACATGTAAGAAATTCAAGTCTGTTAGCACCAAATAACTTTCAACTTTTGTGCAATAGAAAAACAGACTAAAGCATAATTATCTTCTGTCAGGATCCCTTTAATCCTGCAGCTAAAGAGAAACTGACACAGGCAATTAGAATACACTTCACTGTCTGATACAGCAACATAAATAATGTGTCTTTGCATTCTCATGCTTTAAATATGCATTTTCTTGGCACCATCCCACAGAGCAGAGAACTGTCAGTTGTCTACGGGGCTGTAAATAGTTCATATAAACACGAAACTCAGCACGACCATCAACTGCCTGTGCACAATAATTGGCTTTGACCTTATGCCAGTCCTGACAAAAGGTCACAACTTTGTCAGAACTTGCAAGGTCAGCTAGCATTTGATTTTCAAGACAATCCTACATATTATAAAACTATAAATGCAACAATATACGATAGAACATACCATGTAGCGCTTTTAAGAAATTAATAAGTCAAAAAATGTGCTAGCTGTTGAAGACTATTTTTTTTTAGAAGAATGCAAAACATATAAATACATTCATTAGAGAATGTTATTTTTGCAATACTGATCCTATTTTACTTACTAGGCATGTAAAGTGTCTGCAAACTCATGGAAAACACTTTATACAATATAAGTGTGTGTCAGCAATGCAAGAGATCCATATAAACACAACATCTATATTATAAATATTGCAGAATTTATTTATTAACTTAAGAATATTAGAAAAATATTTTCATCATCAGTTTAAAAATCATATTTAGAAAAAAGGTTATTTGTAACCTTTTCCACAATTCTTTGTAACTACATCACAATCTGAATCTATTTGCAAATAATGTCCTTATTTAACTGTGAAACCACTGAAAATATAGCTGTCAGATGTCTCAGTTAAAACTAGTGGGTATTTTAGCAAATAAGTAGATAATTTCAATATTTGGTTGAATAACATCCTTAAAGTTCTCTGTAACATGCACATACTTTAGCAAAACATTTAAAAAAATGTTTAAATTAGGAGTCATATAAAAGTCATATATTTGGACATTGAAGTCTCTTTTTAATCCAGAAAATTTATTAGACCTGCAAGCTTGTTCTCAAAACATCCGTGCACATTTCAAAGATGACTTTAACCATGCAAGGTCTACAGGTGGAAGTATATCAGAACTGTACCACCCAAAAGCTTCAAAAGACAGCAATACTCATACACAATAAATCTATCTTCTCAGTTCCTCCCCGAATATCCTAAAACCCCTTGAAAACCAAATCAAAGGAGCCTTTTCAACAAGGATTGATGTTGTAGCAAACAAGGGCGGAAACCTTAACTCAACAGAGCTCATATTTATGGTCTACACAGGAGAAGAAAGTGTCCGATCTGCACTTTTAAAGAGATTGACAACTAATCGGTTGTATGGCAAATAGGAAATTCTTTAAAGGAGATTTGCAGTCTTTAATAAGCTTACTATTGGTCCAGTGGAATGCAATCCTGTGTTAATCTGCCTAGGAATGCTTTTTATGAGAGCTGAAACTAAAGTCTTAAATATTAATAATGGTAGATGTCATGATAAAACCACTTAAAATTAGATGTTGCTGATAGAAACGTTTTGAATAAAAGTGATATCAGTTTTTGCATATTTTACTGTAACTGTAGATTTCATCCCTAATATAAAGGGAAATATAACTATCCAGTTGGAAGGTGAAAATAAGATACAAAGCTACTTATTGAGGTTTTCCTAAAATAAAATAAAAAAACTGTATTCATGAGCCCTTATTTGACTGTATGGCTTGCCAATAAGTGAAGACCTTTAAATGCAAAGTGGGCCTTATTTTCCTAGTCTAACATTTATTATGTGATCATAATTATTACATAAATTATGCAACCTAGGTTTTCCCCAAATACCTGCTGGTGAATTAAAACAATTTGAAGTATTTTAAAAACCTAGGTAACAGAATTTGCTTTTTGGCCTTTTTAGAGATTTTCTTTTATCCTTTAAACCCTTTTAGTGTTTTATGTTCCAAAATGTGTTTTGATCAACACAAAAAATTTCAGAGGCAGTATATAACCCCACCCCCACCCCGAAAACAATAACACCACAACAACACAGTCCCAAGACATATTACTGTAAAACAATCATACAATTAACCTTTGAAAATATGACTAATAATTTTGCAATGGGACATAGTGCTCACAAATCGGTCACTCTCTGCTCACCTGTCCGGGCTGCTCACATGCGGTCTGATACCTAGCCTGCTGGCACAGCTCCTTCACACGCTCATATTTTGGTAGGTAGTTAGACTGTGGGGCATTTTTGCTTGGTTCCTCTTTTTTTCTGATGAATTTTCTTTTATGGTTAAAAAAAATAAAATTATACAAATTGTAAAAAGTAGAAACATATGTTACTACATTTCAGAAAAGAAAATACAAGGGGGAAGAGTAAAAAAACAAACAAAAGAAAAACAAAAACTATATTTTTAAGTCACATTTACAAAATAATATATATATTAATAATGAAGTTCTATATTATATTTAGGATATACTGGGAAAATCCTTTTTAAGTTACTATCACTTTAAAATACTGAAAAATACATATAGCTACAGAAAAGTGGAGTGATTAGACACTTGACTGCATACAATATCCAGTGCAAGGTAATCTGACAATGCTTTACAAATAAATAAAAATACTTTGTGCAGTAATATCATACATGCGAAAACAAATTAGCAGTAAAAGCATAGTTAATCAAACATTTAGGCAAAAGAAATGAGGAACATCCAGTTTATTTATTCATATAATTTACACAATATTGGCTAGATGTGGAGTGAACGTGATATTTGCGCTCCACAAGTAAAGCGCAATGTGAAAGGGACCTCGCATTCGCATTGCATGGAAGCTTTATGCTTATGAGAGCATGCTTCCATAGGCTCCAATGGGAGCCTCATTCTGATGCCGATAGACATAGCACAGAACCTAGCGCAGCCAAGGGGGTAAGTCGCGCAGTATTGGGGAGCATATTTAAAATATATATGTATAAGAATATATATTTATGTGTTATATACACATATTAACACATAAATATGTATAAGAATATATATTTATGTGTTATATACACATATTAACACATAAATATATATGTATATAAGCATATAAACACAGTCCCCATAGACCTCAAAGTAAAGGCACTTTTCAGTGCCATTTTTTTTCCCTACACCCCACATCCCCTCATTTTAACCCCTTATAACTGCTTAGTGTAGTTATTTTTTAAAAAGAAAACGAACCAGAGATCTGACCCCTGGTTAATTATGCTAAGTGCAAAGAGCTACCGCAATTAACCAGCCACTTGTAATAACTGGTTATTTAACGTGGGCCGTAAACAGGAAAATTTGCCCTTTTAAGGGCACACATTAAATTAGCACTCTACTTGTAATCTAGCCCTATATGTGTATAAGTACAAGTCTAAAGAGACTATACTCCAGGACTGGATAGGTGCAGATAATTGTATTATAGCAGAAAAGTACAAATTGTAATATTTGTATGTGTGTGAGACTGTATGTGTGTGTGTGAGTGAGACTGTATGTGTGTGTGTATGTGTGAGAGACTGCATGTGTGTGTGTGTGACTGTGTGTGTGTGAGAGAGTGTATGACTGTATGTGTGTGAGAGAGACTGTGTGTGTGTGTGAGACTGTGTGTGTGTGTGAGAGAGAGAGAGACTGTATGTGTGTGTGGGACTGTGTGTGTGAGACTGTATGTGTGTATGTGTGTGTGTGCGCGCGCATGTGTGTAGGTGGGGCCAGTATAGCTTAAAAAAGATATTATGTAAAATCAAAATGATTCACAATAAAATGTTGCACAATGGCCTCATTCAACAAACACTGGAAGTTATGCATATGAAGCTTTCATTAGTAGATATACTGTATGTACACCACATGCATTTTTGTATTACGAAAATCCCACTCTAACATTAAAAGTAGGGAACTAGCTTCATAATATAAAACATCTCACACCTGTAAATTGTTTATGCTTAATTAGCAACATATTAATACTGGAAATATTATTCCGTTACATTATTTTTCTGTACTCCTCAAAAGGACTCATTTTCTGCTATGGCATTTTTATTGAAATTCTTATAAGGTTCACTTTCTTGAAGCTCCTTTGGTGTTTGTCAGAGTAAAAATTATATTAATTATTTAATAAAAAATAAACTAATTTACCCTCTTTCCACTAGGAATGTATCCCTCCAGACTTTGTTCTTTTTATTTGTTCTCAATCTATAATCAAGAAAAACAGTGGTGGTCAATATTTAAAAAAAAAAAAAAATCACAGTATACATGTGCATTAGGTATTTCTTACATTCTAGCTAAAACACTTAAAAAATATAAATGTGTACATATTTTATGCAGAGCGGCACAGTACAAATGGTACCTTTGTTATATTTGGAAATGGGTAACTTTATCATATTTTTAACGCTGGACGTCCAGTTATATGTACTTTATTATTTTTAATACTATTTTTAATATATTTTTAATATGCATCAGAAGTGCTAGGCTGCTGTATATTTATGTAATCTTATAGTCTATATTCTTTATCATTTGTGGTTAATCACTACTCTTTTAATCTGCTTTCTATGAGCTAGTCTAAAGGGCAGAATTAATTACCTTTGATTACTATATTAACTATTTCAGGTTTTAAGAATTTCACCTGCTTATTATTAATTTTAGGTTTCAACCAGTTTTTAACCTGTCCTCTTCTACAATTGTTTGATAAATTTCTACTCTTCACAAAATATTTTATCTCATAAATTTTTTTTTTTTTTTTTTTTTTAAATCATCAGCTAGATTTATTTATATTTATATTTTTATTACTCCTAGCTTAGGCTAGTTCTATTTAGATTTTTATTGTCATATTGGGTAATCGTCTCTAACATACCCTTATCTATAGTAACTGTTACCCTAGCTTTAGCGCCAGTATTTCCACTTTTCCTGTTAACTTTATCATATAAGCCAGTATCCATAGCTTTGATATTTCGGGTTAAAAAAAACATACAAAACGTTTGGTACTTTTTGAAGATCATTGGGCTCTCTATTTATTTATGATTAGTGGTTTCAGGATATTGTTTGTCTTAGTGCAATGAAAGTTTGCACTTCCTTTCTTCACAGCTGTCTATTAAAAGATAACTCCAATTATTTTATATTCAATTTTCTATAGAATATTTTCCCCTCAAATATTATCATTCAAATTGTAAATAATAATTTGCTAAAAAATACTAAATTTATACTTTTTTCTGTACATTACCTCTTAAATTCTCAAATTTGTGTGCAAATTAATAAAAATCTAGTTAAATGGTCACCAAAACTACTAGGTTCATACATAGACAAACAAAATATACCTATTTCCTGGTCTTTCGATATCCATTAAAGGCAAAACAGATTTGCCATCCATATCTGGGGGGGTGTCAAGTCCAGCGATATCCAAAATTGTTGGAGCAATATCTAAATTCAGCACAATTTGAGGCACTCTAAAACAGAAATACAAACGATACACTGAATATCTTTTTTTTTAAACTCAGTTTCAGGATATTTGTATACTTAAAATACATATACCATAATTATTACCAAAGAGGAATGCATTTAATAAGAAAGCATCAAGAAAGAAAAAAATAGCTGGAACTGCCAAGTTGTATGTATATTGATCAGCAGGAAGCTTAGTAAACACAAAAAGTGTAAAATTGGCCATTTGTAATGAGAGAACCTTTCATTTCAAACAAATTGGTTATTATTAAGTAACTAAATCAGTAGTTGCCACATCTCTAGAAACTATCATCCAATAAACCATTAGGGTCACCATAAAGATTATAAGGCTTTAATGTCACCCATCCATATCACTAACATAAACATAGCACAGCACACATTTATACCACAGAATAGGCTTTGATACAAGTTGAAAGCAGGCACTTCTTGCCTGGAATACAGAGTTTACATAAATTGTTCTTAGTAGCTTTGTCTGTAAAAGACAAAAAAAAGTGATTTTTTTTTACTGTCTAAACAAGTTATTAAACTACGCTTTGTTGATGAAGTGCAGGGCAATGATTTTAAAATGGCAACAAAAATATCTGGCAGAATATTAGACATACAACAGCTGTAACCCAGACATGGGAACGTACACTGATCCTGGCTCCACATTTGGACCACGAACAAAGAAAGGAACACGAATATCAAAGTCATATGGCATGGATTTCCCCTTTACCAGTCCAAACTGTCCTATGTGGTAACCATGGTCAGCTGTGTAGATGAGGTAGGTGTTTTCCAGTTCTCCAGTTTCAACCAACATATTATACAGCTGAAAATAATACACATTAAAATTATGTTTAATATATAGTTTATGGTTTCTTTATGATATCTTTACATTTCTTGAAAATACAGCTATGATCGTGTATTAAAATATGTTATTGTTTCTTTTCAGAAAGATAATCGCTAAGGTATATAAAATGATTGACGAAAGTTCACCAAACTAAGCAAAATGCAAATTCCATTAGCGACTTGCTTAGCATTTATTACAAAGCAGTCCCTTGCTGAGATAAGACTCTGTGTAGTCATCAACACTTGTAAAGTCCCACATTTAAATGAATGCCAGTTTAGTTTGGAGGGAAAAAAAAGTAAATGAAATCATGCTTATCACCATTGATGGCTAACCATTTATGTTAGAGCCACACAGAAAACTCGAAGCCTAAAATCCCTCCTTGTGAGGTGGGCATGAGAAGTCATCACTATCTAGAAGTAGGATAAAAATGGTGAGTAACTTGGGGAGTGCTACATAGGGACATAAGCCAAGGTATGAAAACTTTGGTAAGTATGACTACATTTCCAGTTATCATGGCTCACCCTGGTAGCACTCGCCAACAAAGATTTTCAAAGCAATAAAATCTAAGCTGCGAAAACTTTTAGCATCAAATATAGAAAGAACTTTGAAAATCCTTACAGTAAAGGCAAGCACATATTTGTAATGTTTCATAAATAAGTGAGGATAACCCCACCCTACTGCTATACATAGATTTTTAGAAAATGGTCTAGTTTAGCTACCCATGAAGTAGATATTGCCCTTTTTGAATTAACTTTAAACCAAAGTGGCTCAGGTGCCTTTTTGATTGTGAAGATAAGAGGACACATTATTTAGAAGTTGTAGACATATAGCTTTTACTATGTCCTTATGAGATCACTAGCAGTCCATCAATTTTACGCTCTATCTATGGCGTATATGTTCTTTTCATTCATTTATTTTTTTGAGGGAACAATAATGTTTTAGGAAGTAGGAGTGTTCATATATTCATTATTCATTAGGTAAACAAAGGCCAAATATAGCTGTGGTTTGAGGCAATTGTCTCTTTCCGCCATCTGATTTATTAGTAAATAAGCGCAACAAACTAATATCTGCGCAGATCCAGATATTCCTGTGTTGCACTTCTTTCCTAATAAATTCAACAGTGGAAAGAGCTGTATGGCTAAGACCATAGCTATATTTAGCATTCATTTACCTAACAAATATATGCACATTAAAATATATACAGTACACATATTGGGAATTAGGAAGCATGAAATTCAGACTAGTTTTACTACACGACTGAAGGCCAAAAAGGTATGAGAACAGAAGTGCTGCTCCTAAACACTACTCAAAAGGAGACCATGAAAATAGACGAATCAGTGATTTGGGAGTTCATTTCATGTGAAATCTTTTTGGGGCTGTAACTAGATCATATAGTCCGTATTGCTTTAAATAGTGCCTCTCAGTTAAGTTCTCAGATGCAAGGCCTATATAGTTGGATGAAAGAGTAGACCTTGAAGTACACTGTCTAGTTGAAGAGCCCAGGGTTTGTCAATAAATGTTCTAACTAGTAGAGATAACACTGGGAAAAAAATACATTTTATGGTGAAAGCATCCACAGCATCTATCTCTGGGGGGAGGACACCAACTAACAAACTAAGCTCTCATTATTGTTTTTTGAGCTTAATCAGATCTAATCAATGAGTCAATCATTGAACCATTATGTTGTTTGAGAATTTGTTCTCTCTGAATAATCTGCTGATTTTAGGACTAGATTATGAGTGGAGTGCTATTTAACGCTCCCACTCAATCGTTAACTGCACTAGAAGTAAGCTTTTTTCACGTGTCGGGTTGCACTTGTATTATGAGTTGAAAGTGAATTGTTTTTGCTTGCGTGCTAACCCGATGAATGCAAAATGGCGAACAGAGTATTCACATATTCCTCCATAGAAATCAATAAAAAAAACACCCTACTCGAGTGCAAACCATATTCTCATGTGCGCTAGCCCAACATGAAAATATGGATATTTCACATTGCAATGTTCTTCACATAGAAGAAGAATATGTTCCATTTATTCATAAATACATATTTTTACATATATCTGATGGTATTTTGGTACAATATATATTTATACACACACACACACACACACACGTATGTATATATATATATATATATATATATATATATATGGGAATATGTATTTAGAAATACATAGAATATATTCTGCTATGTGAAGAACATTGGAATGTGAAATATTTACAGTATATACTCAGTATAACACTTTATTAAATATGAATATTGCATAAATATGATTTTACATATTTTAATTTACTTAACTGCAAAGGGCTCCAATTCACTTCTATACATGTCTATATATGTGTACATATATATTTATATGTGTGTGTATGTGTATATATATATATATATATATTTGTTTTGTAATTTCCCCTATGGTTCTTGCACCCAGACCTGTCTGGGGTTAACTGCCCATGACTCTGTGGACTGCACAGCTTCTTGTGAGTGCCACTGAGCACCCAGGGCTGAGCATGTTGCAGGGTCATATATATATATATATATATATATATATATATATATATATATATATATATACTGTAAAGGGCTTTAAAATAGAAATACATACATATAAATGTTTAAAGATGTATATGTATGTATTTCTATTTTAAAGCCCTTTACAGCCTTTTTTTCTAACACCTGACCTGAGACCTCATATCTTTGAGCACTTATAACTTTTTTTGTGCAATATATTTTTAAAATAATTTTTAATTTTATTGGTGTTATTATGAGTATAAGTGTACTTTGTAATATATTTTTGATGTGGGTTTTTTTGTGACACCTTTTTGTTTTGCAAAACAGTTAACCAGAGTAATCATTCTAGTGTAAATCACAATTGCACTTAAGCAATTGTGTTTACTTTCATCTCGTAATACCAGCGGTAAACCCAATGAGTTCAAACACCCACGATAAACCACTTATCGCTCGAGCATAACTGTTAATGCTCCACTCGTTATCTGGCCCTTAATGTGTCTGACAATATCAAAAATATGTATTTCTATAAAATCTGTTTAGTTGTATAAGCAAAGTGCTTCGGGTGTTTCCTTAGTATCTATATACTTATATTTACTTAAAGGAACTAAAATCAAAGCTATACATCTAGTTGCACGTGCTAGGCATGACTGTCCAGAAGCTACACTTGTTACAGAGGATAAAAGAAAAAAAAAAAGGAAACACTTTTATACATCAACTAAATGCCCCATATCTTCTTGTTAACCACATTTTAAAAATATATTAAATGAAATAAACTAAAATCAAATTGCCAGTTTGGTTAGAGAACAGTTCAGACTAATGGTCTTCATCCAACCTGTCTGGAGGACAACATTTAAAAAACAAACAAAAAAAATAAAAACAGAGCAGGAGTCTTCCATTCATCTGAAAAGTAGGGTTTTAGGCTTTGGATTTTTGTCCTGCCTCATACGTAAAGAGACAGTCTTCCTTGGTGAGTGCTACTAGGGTATGTCAATATTTCAAAACAAAGGGGCCGATTTATCATGGCCCATATTGTGCCTAATGCACGTGTTTCCGTGCGAGCCTTCAGGCTTGCCGGAAACAGGAGTTAAGAAGCAGCGGTCTTAAGACCGCTGCTCCTTAACTCGCCCGCTGCCTCCGAGGCTACGGACATCAATCCGCCTGTTCTCATACGATCGAGTTGATTGACACCCCCTGCTAGCAGTCGATTGTCAGCGAATCTGCAGGGGGCGGCATTGCACAAGCAGTTCACCAGAACTGCTTGTGCAATGATAAATGCTGACAGTTTCGCTTTCTGCATTTATCGATGTCTGGCGGACATGATCGCTACAGCGGATCATGCCCGCCAGACACTTGATAAATCGACCCCAAAGACTGAACATCTAGAGGATGGTGCTTTGTATGTTTTGTAAAATTGCATCACCATAAATATTTTATTCTGCAATCCAGAGTCTATGACCATATACAGTCTAACAATATTTTAAAATCAACTAAGCCAGTTTACCTCTTCTATCCATATCATCTAAATACTTTTAATTGCAAAAATATGCATTTTTTTTTAAATGAAACATACAGGTTGTCATAATTGTTATTGATAAATTAAGTTCTTATATAGTTGACATTGGTGAAATATTTAAGAGAAGAAAATATATATTTTTAAAACAGTTTGTGTAAAAAAAGCTTAAGAAAACTGCCCAATTTAACTTGTCTTCTAAAATGTATGTTTAATTGAGGTATGGTGGAGACAAAAGCATGAGATTAAGAAAAAGCATGAGATCCTACATTTCATAAAAGTAAGAGTCTTATCATTATTGTATGTTTAGCAAATGTAGGCAAGTATTATGCAAATTAGATACACAATTTCTAAAAAACAAACCACTTCTGGATAGCTGTTTCAAGTTCATCAACTCTCATCAGCTGTGCATTGGTAACAATGTATACAGATTATACATATTGGGAAAAGCAAGCAGGGATACTTGTGCAGATTTGCTAATTTTCTACACAATTATTCTATATTGAAATGGGGGATTTTAATCTCATGCTTTTATCTCCACCATAGCACAAATGAATATTGCTTTTTCTCTGGAAATAAGCTTCACTAAGCAGCAAAACAAACCTATCTTCTGCTGATAAAAGTTAATCAACTTAAAACAGCTGTCTTGAAGTAGTATGTTTTTTTGCTGCACCTACCACATAAAGGGGGGAATTGCTGTAGTTGAGCAAAGTATTAGAAATAAAAAGCATGAGATATTGTATATCTAATTTACATACCTTACCCAGAATTCTCTGGTGCATTGGTAACAATGTACACTGAGTACCTCTGAGAAAAAGCAAGCAGGGGTACTTAGATTTGCTAATTTACAATACAATAAATCAATGACTCTTATTATAATGTATGTTATAATACAACTAAAAGATGTATATGATAAATGTAGGTTCTTGATAGCGCTACCACTGTTTTAAACACATTTCACTATAACAAAAACATAAATGATGCTTACCTGATAATTTCATTTTCTTCCATTGGAAAGAGTCCACAGCCGCATTCATTACTTTTGGGAAATAAAAACCTGGCCACCAGGAGGAGGCAAAGACACCCAAGCCAAAGGCTTAAATACTCCTCCCACTTCCCTCATCCCCCAGTCATTCTGTCAAGGAACAAGGAACAGTAGAAGAAATATCAGGGTAAAAAGGTGCCAGAAGAACACAACTAAGACGCCCCACATAAAAAACAAGCAGGGTGCTGTGGACTCTTTCCCATGGAAGAAAATGAAATTATCAGGTAAGCATAAATTATGTTTTTCTTCCTAATGGCAAAGAGTCCACAGCCGCATTCATAACTTTTGGGAAAACCATACCCAAGCTAAAGAGAACACAATGCCAAAATGGGAGGGTACAATAGGCGGTCCATTCTGAGAGCAACAAGCCTGAAACCACTATCCAACAAAAACCCCGCTTCGTCCGAAGCCGAGAAAACATTAAAAAGGAAGGGCCCCAAGGACACTGACAAGCAGATAGTCCAGAAGCCTAGCAAAATCGGACTGAACTGAGCCAACAGTCCTCCAGGACCAGGAGACACCGTCGCCCAACAGTCGGTCCCCACTGCTCACCCCTCACTAAAGAGGGGAACACCAGCCTAAACTCCCCAAGGGAGAGGGCAAGGAAGAACCAAGGGGAAACCGAAAGTTCACCACGAAATCCATAAAAGGAAAACCACCAATAGTGAGCCCAGCTCACAAAGATCCAAATGGATCCTGACAGACAAGGGGAGGCAACACCCAGACCAAGCAGAAACCAGAGGTTTAGGACCGAGCATCTAAACAGAGAAACCCTTCTCTTAACATCGTGCAAAACAACTGCAGACGGAGTCCTCACATCATCAGAACAAAGAATACTAAATTATTCAGACAAAAAAAGAACGTGTAACAGACCCGGACGAAAAACCTGAGTCAAGAACACGCAGCCATCATCAGGATGGTACAGAAGAATACTTGCTGAGAAGTAAAAAGCGGCCAGCAAGAGAACAGATTGCAAAAGAAAACTCCCAGACAGAGGGCACACTCTAGGCAACCGAAGCCGCCAGACCTACACACAGGGCTCCAAAAGGGGAAGCACATAAATCAATTAGGCCCACTACACCCCCAAGAGAGAGAGGTTACACCCAGAACCCGAAGGTGTATGGTAACCCTGGACCTCCTGCTTGCAAGCCCAGGGAGCTAGCTACTATGCCAACCTAGATCCTGAAGATGACAACACATCTCAGAACCCACTCCCAGCCAGGCCAGTCCAAGCAATGGCAGGTCTGAAACAGGGGAACAGAAGAACCCCAACACCAGCTTAAAAATGAGTAAAAGAATGGCTACAGCCATCAAAACAGAGCACGGGTGTTCACCTGACTCCTTAGAAATACACAACAAGGCCGTAGACCCAAAGGAATCTAACAAAAGGCCCACCATAGTCTCCACACGGAGCCAGCAAGACTCGAGAGCGTAATAACCAAGAGAAAAACACCCCTCTCTGAAAGGTTAACTCTCAGTTCCAACCTCCTGAATCCAAGAGAATCCCTATAAAATTGACCACACCTCCATAAGAAGGAGAATAAGCCCCCCATCCTAAGAAAAGGGATGGGGCCAAAAAGGCAGAGCACCTGCCCACAAGACACAAAACCACAAGCTAAAGGAGAGATCAATCTCCAACGTAGATGAACTTGGAAGTAATGCCCCTAAGGAATTAGCTTGCTAACACACATCCAATGTGCAATAGTTGCAGAAGAGACACTGCAAACCCATTCGCCTGCAGAGCAGTGAATCTATAAGGTTACCACAGCAAGCTAACCAAGGGAAACTGACCATAAAGGTGCAAGTCCAGCCCAAAGAGCATCAGCACACAGACAACTTGGCCAACCGTGACCAGGTCAATTAGTCCAAGTAAAAGGACATAGCCAAAGTTCCCAGGAACTGGGGAACCCCAAACCAGCCCTAGAGCCAAAAAGTCTGGCAACAACTCCACAAAGAAAAACACTGAGATCAGAGGATCATAGAGAGAAAAGGACGCACAGCATCCCCAGCTCCGAGCAGATCCCAAGGAGAAAACACCCAGTGCCCATCATAAAAGACACCTAGACAGTACACAGTCAATGTGCAATAGCTGCAGCTGGTCCCATTCTGCAACCCATCCGCTGCAAGGCAGCTGAACTACCCAATAAACTACTAGCTGCTGAGAACTAAGTCCAGAAGGACAATTCCCAGGGCCTCAAAAGAAAAAAGGCCAAACCGCCCAACTCAGCGGCAAGAGGGCGCAAGCCCACCAACCCACCACTACATGGGAAGGAGCTCTAGGGTTTGACAACCCCAGACACAAGAGAGAGAGACGCAGTGGAACTCCACTAACATAGTCATCCAAATTGAAAGCTATAAGGACTGAGACAATCCTTCCTGCCTCACGGACCCACCGTTTCTCTAGAATGCTTAGTTGAGCACAGAGGATAACATGAGCACTCTGCACCTCTACCGGACCAGCCAAGCAAAGCGGCGCCACGTGTCCGAACAGCTACAAGACAGAACTGAACCCAAACAGGACCAGCCTGCAATGTGGGTTCTAACCATCAAGCTGCATAAATCCTCCCTCAGAGGGGAAGAAGGAAAACAGACAGGAAATCCTATCGGATGAAAATAAAATACAAGGAAACCCGTAGGTTAACACCCAAAAAGAAACAGGCCTACCACAGGACCAGCCAAACGGAGCCCTGATCTTCCAAAAAATCTGGAAAAGATCTCAATACATGGACAATCAGGAGATAACATCATCCCCACATGGCTAATGACGTGCGCCATCTGAAGAGCAGACTGAGTATTCCCGTATCCGATAAGAATAGGGTCGTTCAATAACTGAAAAAACATGTCTGAGAAACACGCGAAGGTGTGCATTCTGTAACGAAAGGCACCACACTTAGGGACAGTTGCACCCACAGGGAACTGTACAGTCCAAGGTGGAATACCCGGGACAACAGGAGCAGGGAAGGGAAGGCACTACCCTGTCCTCAAACTCTATTCAATTTAGGAAATAAAGGTTCATCAGGCAATATGACCTCTGGAACCCCTGAATTCGCCAAAAACTTCCTTTAGAAGAAGCGCAAATTCCTAAAACTAAAGTCTGGTTCCTCCGCAGCTGGAGGTTGAGAAGCAGCAGACTCCAACCCAGAAAGTTCATACTCTGAAGTCTCCTCAGATAATCCTATCAATCCCAAATGTATTTGATGTACTCTGGGAATGAGTGCAATATGTAACCTTTCGCTTGCGCTTAGCAGGGCGAGGTAAAGCATTAACGGCTAGATTTGGAGTTTTGTCGGTAAGGACCCACGTAGCTAACGCCGGCTTTTTTCTGGCCGCACCATAAAAATAACTCTGGTATTGAGAGTCCACATAAAGGCTGCGTTAGGCTCCAAAAAAGGAGCGTAGAGCATTTTTAACGCAGCTTCAACTCTCGATACCAGAGTTGCTTACGCAAGCGGCCAGCCTCAAAAACGTGCTCGTGCACGATTCCCCCATAGAAAACAATGGGGCTGTTTGAGCTGAAAAAAAACCTAACACCTGCAAAAAAGCCGCGTTCAGCTCCTAACGCAGCCCCATTGTTTGCTATGGGGAAACACTTCCTACGTCTGCACCTAACACTCTAACATGTACCCCGAGTCTAAACACCCCTAACCTTACACTTATTAACCCCTAATCTGCCGCCCCCGCTATCGCTGACCCCTGCATATTATTATTAACCCCTAATCTGCCGCTCCGTAATCCGCCACTACTTACATTATCCCTATGTACCCCTAATTTGCTGCCCTAACATCGCCGACCCCTAAATTATATTTATTAACCCCTAATCTGCCCCCACAACGTCGCTTCCACCTGCCTACACTTATTAACCCCTAATCTGCCGCCCCCGCTATCGCTGACCCCTGCATATTATTATTAACCCCTAATCTGCCGCTCCGTAAACCGCCGCTACTTACATTATCCCTATGTACCCCTAATCTGCTGCCCTAACATCGCCGACCCCTAAATTATATTTATTAACCCCTAATCTGCCCCCCACAACGTCGCTTCCACCTGCCTACACTTATTAACCCCTAATCTGCCGAGCGGACCTGAGCGCTACTATAATAAAGTTATTAACCCCTAATCCGCCTCACTAACCCTATAATAAATAGTATTAACCCCTAATCTGCCCTCCCTAACATCGCTGACATCTAACTTCAATTATTAACCCCTAATCTGCCGACCGGAGCTCACCGCTATTCTAATAAATGTATTAACCCCTAAAGCTAAGTCTAACCCTAACACTAACACCCCCCTAAATTAAATATCATTTTAATCTAACGAAATTAATTAACTCTTATTAAATAAATTATTCCTATTTAAAGCTAAATACTTACCTGTAAAATAAATCCTAATATAGCTACAATATAAATTATAATTACATTGTAGCTATTTTAGGATTAATATTTATTTTACAGGCAACTTTGTAATTATTTTAACCAGGTACAATAGCTATTAAATAGTTAAGAACTATTTAATAGTTACCTAGTTAAAATAATTACAAAATTACCTGTAAAATAAATCCTAACCTAAGTTACAATTAAACCTAACACTATACTATCATTAAATTAATTAAATAAAATACTCACAATTACCTACAATTAAACCTAACACTACACTATCAATAAATTAATTAAATACAATATCTACAAATAACTACAATGAAATAAACTACTAGCCGAATGACGGTTCCTTTAAATGACGTCATCCAAGATGGCTTCCCTCGAATTCCGATTGGCTGATAGGATTCTATCAGCCAATCGGAATTAAGGTAGGAATATTCTGATTGGCTGATGGAATCAGCCAATCAGAATCAAGTTCAATCAAGTTCAATCCGATTGGCTGATCCGTCATTTAAAGGAACCGTCATTCGGCTAGTAGGCGTCGGGAGAAGAGGATGTTCCGCGTCGGAGGTCTTCAGGATGCTGCCGCTCCGCTCCAGATGGATGTCGATAGAAGATGCCGCCTGGATGAAGACTTCAATCGGATGGAAGACCTCTTCTGCCCCGCTTGGATGAAGACTTCAATCGGATGGAAGACCTCTTCTGCCCCGCTTGGATGAAGACTTCTACTGGATCATGGACATCTTCAGCCCCCCGCTTGGGCTTGGATCAGGACATCGGAGGAGCTCTTCAGGACGGATCGGTGAACCTGGTATGGTGAAGATAAGGTAGGAAGATCTTCAGGGGCTTAGTGTTAGGTTTATTTAAGGGGGGTTTGGGTTAGATTAGGGGTATGTGGGTGGTGGGTTGTAATGTTGGGGGGGTATTGTATGTTTTTTTTACAGGCAAAAGAGCTGAACTTCTTGGGGCATGCCCCGCAAAGGGCCCTGTTCAGGGCTGGTAAGGTAAAAGAGCTTTTAACTTTAGTAATTTAGAATAGGGTAGGGCATTTTTTATTTTGGGGGGCTTTGTTGTTTTATTAGGGGGCTTAGAGTAGGTGTAATTAGTTTAAAATTGTTGTAATATTTTTCTTATGTTTGTAGATATTTTTTTATTTTTTGTAACTTAGTTCTTTTTTATTTTTTGTACTTTAGTTAGTTTATTTCATTGTAGTTATTTGTAGATATTGTATTTAATTAATTTATTGATAGTGTAGTGTTAGGTTTAATTGTAGGTAATTGTAGGTATTTTATTTAATTAATTTAATGATAGTATAGTGTTAGGTTTAATTGTAACTTAGGTTAGGATTTATTTTACAGGTAATTTTGTAATTATTTTAACTAGGTAACTATTAAATAGTTCTTAACTATTTAATAGCTATTGTACCTGGTTAAAATAATTACAAAGTTGCCTGTAAAATAAATATTAATCCTAAAATAGCTACAATGTAATTATAATTTATATTGTAGCTATATTAGGATTTATTTTACAGGTAAGTATTTAGCTTTAAATAGGAATAATTTATTTAATAAGAGTTAATTAATTTTGTTAGATTAAAATTATATTTAATTTAGGGGGGTGTTAGTGTTAGGGTTAGACTTAGCTTTAGGGGTTAATACATTTATTAGAATAGCGGGGAGCTCCGGTTGGCAGATTAGGGGTTAATAATTGAAGTTAGGTGTCGGCGATGTTAGGGAGGGCAGATTAGGGGTTAATACTATTTATTATAGGGTTAGTGAGGCGGATTAGGGGTTAATAACTTTATTATAGTAGTGGTGCGGTCCGCTCGGCAGATTAGGGGTTAATAAGTGTAGGCAGGT
>NC_069503.1:928157441-928212441 GCF_027579735.1 Bombina bombina | reverse complement strand
GAAGTTTGTCTGAAATACCAACATATTTCTACTCCAGGGATATCAAGATTTCCACCTGCTAAAAGTTTCTGCATACCAGCTGGAAACATCTTTACCACATATAGGGATTACATCCCCTCCATGCTTCCAACATACCTCACATGTTTGAGGTTAAACAAGGTGAGCACATTTAAATCTCACGTTTAGTTTTTGATTGCCTAGTACTGACATACTGCACCATAATTTGGTTTTGTTTTTGTTTTTCTCCATTCTATGTGCGCTGAACTCTGAAACTCAACTCTCTCTCTCTCTCTATATATATATATATATATATATATATATATATACTAGTACTAAAGCCCGTGTACACGGGCCATTTTTTTCAGAACAGCGGTCCCACCAATTGCTCTCTCCCCCCTTTCTTTTGCTCTCTCTTCCCCCCTCTCTTTTGCTTTCTTTCCCCCCTCTCTTTTGCTTTCTCTCCCCCCTCTCCTTTGTTCTCTCTCTCCCCTCTTTTGCTCTCTCTCTCCCCTCTTTGGCTCTCTCCATCCTTTCTTTTGCTCTCTCTCCCCCCTCTTTGGCTCTCCCCCCCCTTTGGCTCTCCCCCCCTCTTTGGCTCCCCCCCCCCTCTTTGGCTCCCCCCCCCCCCTCTTTGGCTCTCTCCCCTCTTTTGCTCTCTCTCCTCTTTGGCTCTCTCTCTCCCCTCTTTGGCTCCCCCCCCTTTGGCTCTCTCTCCCCCCTCTTTGGCTCTCTCTCCCCCCTCTTTGGCTCTCTCTCCCCACTCTTTGGCTCTCTCTCCTCTTTGGCTCTCTCTCTCCCCCCTCTTTGGCTCTCCCCTCCCCTTTGGCTCCCCCCTCCCCTTTGGCTCCCCCCCTCTTTGGCTCTCCCCCCCTCTTTTGCTCTCCCCTCCCCTCTTTGGCTCTCTCCCCCCTCTTTTGTTCTCTCCCCCCTCTTTGGCGCTCTCCCCCCCCTCTTTGGCTCTCTCCCCCCCTCTTTGGCTCTCCCCCCCCCCCTCTTTGGCTCTGCCCCCCCTCTTTGGCTCTCTCTCCCCCCTCTTTGTCTCTCTCTTTGGCTCTCTTTCCTCTTTGGCTCTCTCTCTCCCACCTCTTTGTCTCTCTCTTTGGCTCTCTTTCCTCTTTGGCTCTCTCTCTCCCCCCTCTTTGGCTCTCCCCCCCTTTAGCTCTCTCCCCCCCCCTTTGGCTCTCTCCCCCCCCTCTTTGGCTCTCTCTCCCCCCTCTTTGGCTCTCTCTCCCCCCTCTTTGGCTCTCTCTCCTTTTTGGCTCTTTTTCCTCTTTGGCTCTCTCTCTCCCCCCTCTTTGGCTCTCCCCCCCTTTAGCTCTCTCCCCCCCCTTTGGCTCTCTCCCCCCCTCTTTGGCTCTCTCTCCCCCCTCTTTGGCTCTCTCTCCCCCCTCTTTGGCTCTCTCTCCTTTTTGGCTCTTTTTCCTCTTTGGCTCTCTCTCTCCCCCCTCTTTGGCTCTCCCCCCCTTCTCTTTGGCTCTCCCCCCCTTCTCTTTGGCTCTCTTCCCCCCCTTCTCTTTGGCTCTCTCTCCCCCCCCCCCTTCTCTTTGGCTCTCTCTCCCCCCCCTTCTCTTTGGCTCTCTGCCCCCCCCTTCTCTTTGGCTCTCTGCCCCCCCTTCTCTTTGGCTCTCTGCCCCCCCTTCTCTTTGGCTCTCTGCCCCCCCCTTCTCTTTGGCTCTCTGCCCCCCCTTCTCTTTGGCTCTCTGCCCCCCCCCTTCTCTTTGGCTCTCTGCCCCCCCCCCTTCTCTTTGGCTCTCTGCCCCCCCCTTCTCTTTGGCTCTCTGCCCCCCCTTCTCTTTGGCTCTCTGCCCCCCTTCTCTTTGGCTCTCTGCCCCCCCTTCTCTTTGGCTCTCTGCCCCCCCGCCTTCTCTTTGGCTCTCTGCCCCCCCCGCCTTCTCTTTGGCTCTCTGCCCCCCTTCTCTTTGGCTCTCTGCCCCCCCCTTCTCTTTGGCTCTCTGCCCCCCCCCTTCTCTTTGGCTCTCTGCCCCCCCCTTCTCTTTGGCTCTCTGCCCCCCCCCTTCTCTATGGCTCTCTGCCCCCCCCTTCTCTTTGGCTCTCTGCCCCCCCTTCTCTTTGGCTCTCTGCCCCCCCCTTCTCTTTGGCTCTCTGCCCCCCCCCTTCTCTTTGTCTCTCTGCCCCCCCTTCTCTTTGGCTCTCTGCCCCCCCTTCTCTTTGGCTCTCTGCCCCCCCCTTCTCTTTGGCTCTCTGCCCCCCCCTTCTCTTTGGCTCTCTGCCCCCCCCTTCTCTTTGGCTCTCTGCCCCCCCTTCTCTTTGGCTCTCTGCCCCCCCTTCTCTTTGGCTCTCTGCCCCCCTTCTCTTTGGCTCTCTGCCCCCCCCTTCTCTTTGGCTCTCTGCCCCCCCCTTCTCTTTGGCTCTCTGCCCCCCCTTCTCTTTGGCTCTCTGCCCCCCCCCTTCTCTTTGGCTCTCTGCCCCCCCCTTCTCTTTGGCTCTCTGCCCCCCCCTTCTCTTTGGCTCTCTGCCCCCCCCCTTCTCTTTGGCTCTCTGCCCCCCCCCCTCCTGCTCCCTCTCTGGCTCTGTCTTCGCGGGACCCCGCCCGGCCACGCCCCATCGCGGCAACACCCCCCCTTCTCTTTGGCTCTCTGCCCCCCCTCCTGCTCCCTCTCTGGCTCTGTCTTCGCGGGACCCCGCCCGGCCACGCCCCATCGCGGCAACACCCGCCCGGCCACGCCCCTCGCGACGCCCGGCCATGCCCCCGCGACGCTCCCGTCGGCTACAAACAGCTGTGAGGTCTGGGGAGCGCGTTGCCGCTTCTCACGCAGCAGACCTCACAGCTGTTGAGTAGCTCGCGCTCCCTATCTCACAGCTGCTTGTATGCTGTGTACCTCGCGCTCCCAATCTGTCAGCTGTCAGCTATGCCGAGGTGCGCGAGAATAGAATCTAAGGCCAAGTGTTTGTCTGTACTGCGCATGACGGCTTCAGACAAACACTTGTCTTTTATAATATAGGATATATATATATATATATATATATATATCTATCTATGTCTATATCTATCTATATATATATATATATATGAGTATATTAACTAAGATATGTGCAGATGTTAGGAATAGAGTTGCCTTCTCTTTGGCTCTCTGCCCCCCCCTTCTCTTTGGCTCTCTGCCCCCCCCTTCTCTTTGGCTCTCTGCCCCCCCCTTCTCTTTGGCTCTCTGCCCCCCCCTTCTCTTTGGCTCTCTGCCCCCCCTTCTCTTTGGCTCTCTGCCCCCCCCCTTCTCTTTGGCTCTCTGCCCCCCCCCCTTCTCTTTGGCTCTCTGCCCCCCCCTTCTCTTTGGCTCTCTGCCCCCCCTTCTCTTTGGCTCTCTGCCCCCCTTCTCTTTGGCTCTCTGCCCCCCCCTTCTCTTTGGCTCTCTGCCCCCCCTTCTCTTTGGCTCTCTGCCCCCCTTCTCTTTGGCTCTCTGCCCCCCCTTCTCTTTGGCTCTCTGCCCCCCCCTTCTCTTTGGCTCTCTGCCCCCCCCTTCTCTTTGGCTCTCTGCCCCCCCCCCCTCCTGCTCCCTCTCTGGCTCTGTCTTCGCGGGACCCCGCCCGACCACGCCCCATCGCGGCAACACCCGCCCGGCCACGCCCCTCGCGACGCCCGGCCACGCCCCTCGCGACGCTCCCGTCGGCCACAAACAGCTGTGAGGTCTGGGGAGCGCGTTGCCGCTTCTCACGCAGCAGACCTCACAGCTGTTGAGTAGCTCGCGCTCCCTATCTCACAGCTGCTTGTATGCTGTGTACCTCGCGCTCCCAATCTGTCAGCTGTCAGCTATGCCGAGGTGCGCGAGAATAGAATCTAAGGCCAAGTGTTTGTCTGTACTGCGCATGACGGCTTCAGACAAACACTTGTCTTTTATAATATAGGATATATATATATATATATAGCTATATATCTATATATCTATCTATGTCTATATCTATCTATATATATATATATATATATATGAGTATATTAACTAAGATATGTGCAGATGTTAGGAATAGAGTTGCAATAATTAGAGTAAAAAAAGTCTTCATATAATATAAATAAATAATAGTTGACAAATTTTAGAAGCAGGGAATTCACGACATGAAACACCAAAATCTATCAAAAGTACGCTAACCAGTACGATGCTAATCGCGCCGTACTTGACGCGCATGTTTTTTACTTTTTTTTTAATAAATTTGAGGATCGTATTGAGATTCGCGGCCGCGATGTTTGGCGAACGCATTGATGCCCGCGAATGCAACATATTTGACGCTTTGATAAATGGGCCTGTCTATCTGAATCAAGAAAGAAAAAAATTGGGTTCAGTGTCCCTTTAATGCTTTTTTTTAAGAGTATTAAAATAAATACAAATGATGTTTTAACACAATACACAATTCCACTGCATGCTTTAGGAATATGAATACAATAAAAAAGGCATACTTCAAAGCTGGTTCTTAAAGGGACAGCAGGAACTTGTTTTACAGTTCCTGCTGCATGATATAGAAAAGGGTTCAGGAGGCTATTTGCAGCTTAATCTAAGGTAATACTTTAAGATGACTAAGGTGTTGACCATTATTCTTTAAAGCAGAGATGGGAACCTTGGCACTCCTGATGTTTCAGAACTATATTACCCATGATGCTTAGGCACTCTGATGTCCAGTTGAGCATCATGGGAAATGTAGTTCTCAAACATCTGGAGGGTTAAGGTTCCCCATCCCTGCTTTAAAGCTTAGTAAAAAAATATTTCACACACCTCTGTCCCTCTACTTGTGAGGTTAACAAAAAGAGGGTTACAGAAAATATAATTGAAGTGCAGTTCCCTTCAATTCATATTAGAAATGTCTCATATATACTGTATATTTGCTCCATAACCTGATTAATCTTTCAATAATTTTTAGAGGGATATCACAGTAATTTTTTTCCTCTCTAGGGACCTGATGATCTAAGCTTCTCTGCTTGGACGAGATGATCTAGAACATTCCACCAGTACAAGGAGGTACATGATGGTATGATCTAAAGGTAAATTTTATTTTGTGAGCTGTGTGTCTGACTAAGTGGTGTAACTTACAACTCTGTATTATACAGACATACAGGATAGGGCTAAATAAAATAAGCATTTCAAAAGCACACAATGCACACTGTAGAAATCAGAATCATAGAATGCATAAAAACTTGTATAAACCTTCAAACAGCTGTTAAAATTCAGTGGGAAATATGTGAATTTACATTATGCCGTACAAATCTTCCTTAAAGTGGTGGTACACTTTACATGTTTTACAGTCAGGTCCAAAATCTAAGAAATATTTTAGACTTTAATTGATCACATCTAATGAAGATGTGCTGTGACTTACTTTTTAATCTAGCATTGCCATTCTAATACCCCACGCTCATGTTTTTTGCGAGCTAATGGTTGGAACTGTTCTCCAATCGGATCTCTAGCCATACGGCCCTTTTTTTTGTAACTAGAGCACCGGTTGAGAAACAATTCCAACTGTTTCAACAGCTCACAAAAATATGAGTTTTGAAATGGGCAGCTGGAGCACGGGGTATTAGAATGGCACGCTTGATTAAAAAGTAAGTTACAGCGCATCTTTATTAGAAGTGATCAATTAAAGTCCCTGTAAAATATCACTTAGATTCCAGAACTGATTTTAAAACCTGTAACGTTTACCATCAGTTTAAATTCAGTGTAAACTGTAAAACTTATATTTAAGGTACACAGTAATTTACAAAAGCAAAGTTAAAATTGTAAACAAGATGTCCAAATTGGAATGGATCATTAAATTTCTATTGTGTAGTTAGTCTTGTAGCAGTGGCGTATTTTACAGGAGCATTCTCTCTCCCCCCTGTTAGAATATGCATTCTAGTGAGCTTTTTTACAGAGGTAAGCTTGCATTTTGCTGATAATTACTATTTTTGTTCTACCCCTTTTAGATTAAATAGATTTCTTGTCATACTAATGAATTATCTATCAAAAACATTTGTGACTATGAAAGGTAAACAAGAATTGATTAACTCACCTGGTTAAGGGCTAGATTGCGAGTGTATATGCTGACTTTTACGCGCAAGCGCAAGTGAAAAAGAGTATATTGTGGCTTTTTGTGTGCAACAGAAGTAACGCGTTCACTTTAGTGCACCTGAATTTTAATAGCGCAACTCTCTAACTGTTATGCTCGAATAAAAAAGTGCACAAAAAACATTAAAAATACATTTAAAAGTACAGTTACACTCATAATAACACTGATAAAAAAACATATAGCATAAAAAAAGGATAAAGACAGAGGTACAAAAGTGCACAAACATAGAAATTAGTATTAAAGAGACACTGAACCCAATTTTTTTCTGTTGTGATTCAGATAGAGCATGAAATTTTAAGCAACTTTTCTAATTTACTCCTATTATTACATTTTCTTCATTCTCTTGGTATCTTTATTTGAAATGCAAGAATGTAAGTTTAGATGCCGGCCCATTTTTGGTGAAAAACCTGGGTTGTTCTTGCTGATTGGTGGATAAATTCATCCACCAATAAAAAAGTGCTGTCCAAAAAAAGCTTAGATGCCTTATTTTTCATATAAAGATAGCAAGAGAACGAAGAAAATTTGATAATAGGAGTAAATTAGAACATTGCTTAAAATCGCATGCTCTATCTGAATCACGAAAAAGAAAAAAATTGGGTTCAGTGTCCCTATAAAAGTATTAATAGTTATCTATTTCTATGTGTTTTCACATTATCAAAATATAAAAATAAAAATAAAATGGTGCCAGTGTTTCTTTAATCCCCTAATCACAGTTTCATTCTGTGATTAATGGAACATCAATCAATGCATTATCATTTCCCTTACTTTATTTTCTTTCTTCCTATTTGTAAAAGAGAATTCCTACCCTTCAATTTTGCAAGTTTGCATCAACTCTTTGAAGTGGGTATTTGTCCTAAAGCTTTCTTCTATTACCTCAATCTCCAAATCCAAAAATGTTATTTTCTCCTTGCTAAAATGGTGTGTGAAATGAAGCCCTTTTTTATTTAAAGGGACATGAAACTCAATTTGATCAGACCAGAATGATTGACAGGGGCTTGGTTAAATGTGGGCAGCAAATGTTGCCTGTGAGGCCAGGCGGATGAGGTTCATGGTAGCGAACCTCGTCTGTTTGGCAGTTGATAAATGGAGCCCTTTCTGAAGGGAGATGTCCCTAAAATTAATTAAGTTTTAGGAGTGTGTTTGATCTTAATTCTAGTTTTTATGTTTATGCACTTTTAGATTTTATTATGTGATGAATAAATAATACTTAAATGTAATTTTAATATATTGTGTTCACTAATGATAAGCACCACTTAGAGGATATATTTCTAGTCTTTGCACAATGTCCTTGTCATAGCTGATATAGCCTCACCATTCACTTTTTTGAGATGTGTTAAAATTAAATAAATCAATGGAAAAATGTGTTGCGTGTTATGTATAAGTGTTTAAGTAAATCTAGTGGATTACAAAAAAGGGCTATCAAAAGAAATTGAAAAACAAAACACACATACCAGTATAAGACTGACATTTTGTTGCAGACGGATTGTTAAGATGCTAAAGGATACAATGGACTATGTGTGGAGGATCATGTCCATATCTCACCCTCCCTTCTCTTGTCCCCTATAAATGCTTATATGTATGTATATATATATATATATATATATATATATATATATATATATATATTTCTCTTGTAAGGTGTATCCAGTCCACGGATCATCCATTACTTGTGGGATATTCTCCTTCCCAACAGGAAGCTGCAAGAGGATCACCCACAACAGAGCTGTCTATATAGCTCCTCCTCTAACTGCCACTACCAGTCATTCTCTTGCAGCTCTCGACAAGAAAGGAAGTAGCTAGAGAGATGTGGTGTTTTTATTTAGTTTATCTTCAATCAAAAGTTTGTTATTTTCAAATGGTACCAGAGTTGTACTATTTTAGTCTCAGGCAGAAAGTAGAAGAAGAGTCTGCCTGTGGTCTTTGATGATCTTATCAGGTTGTAACTAAGATCCATTGCTGTTCTCACACATAACTGAAGAGAGAGGTAACTTCAGCTGGGGGAATGGCGTGCAGGGTCTCCTGCTATGAGGTATGTGCAGTTTAAATTTTTCTAGAGAAATGAATATGCTAGAAAATGCTGTTAATACCGGATTTATTTAAGGTAAGCCTGATTACAGTGATTTAATAATGACTAGTATCATGCTTGCTGTAAAAGATAATATTCTTATTACTTTCTCACATTACTGAAAAATAAAACATTTGCTGGAAGTGTTTAAACATTTTTTTACACATATTGGTGATAAAACTTTATTGGGGCCCAGTTTTTTCCACATGGCTGGCTAGATTTTGCCTAGGGATAGTTTTGTTAGGCCCTCTCACTGTGGATACAGGTTGGGAGGGCCTAAATGCGCATTAGATTTTGCAGCTTGAGACATCCAGTTTCCCTGAAGGAGTCCCCTGAACACTTAGGACCTCTCTAAAGGGTTTTTGTGCCTTTCAAAGTCGTTATATGGGCAGGTAGGGCCAAAGCAGAGCTGTGGCAGTTTGTTGTGACTGTTGAAAAAAGTTTATATAGTTTTTTTGATCCGGTTTTGAAACTAAGGGGTTAATCATCCATTTTCAAGTGGGTGCAATGCTCTGTTAGTCTATTATACACACTGTAAAAATTTCGTAAGATTTACTGCTTTTTATCACAGTTTTTCAATTTCTGACAAAATTTGTTTCTCTTAAAGGCACAGTACCGTTTTTATTTTTTGCTTGTTTACATCTATCAAAGTGTTTTCCAAGCTTGCTGGTCTCATTGCTAGTCTGTTTAAACATGTCTGACATAGAGGAAACTCCTTGTTCATTATGTTTAGAAGCCATTGTGGAACCCCCTCTTAGAATGTGTACCAAATGTACTGATTTTACTTTAAGTTATAAAGATCATATTCTGTCTTTAAAAGATTTATTACCAGAGGAAACTGACAAGGGGGAAGTTATGCCGACTAACTCACCCCATGTGTCAGAACCTTTGACTCCCGCTCAAGGGACTCCCGTTGAAGAGGCGCCAAGTACATCTAGCGTGCCCATGGCGTTTACTTTACAAGACATGGCGGCAGTTACGGATCATACCCTTACAGCGGTATTGTCCAAACTACCAGGATTACAAGGAAAGCGAGACAGCTCTGGGGCTAGAAAAAATACAGAGCACTCTGACGCTTTAGTAGCTATGTCTGATATCCCCTCACAATATGCAGAAGCTGAGGCAGGAGAGCTTCTTTCTGTGGGTGATTTTTCTGACTCAGGGAAGATGCTTCAAACTGATTATGATATGTCAACATTTAAATTTAAGCTTGAACACCTCCGTGTGTTGCTCAGGGAGGTTTTAGCTACTCTGGATGACTGCGACACCATTATAGTGCCAGAGAAATTGTTTAGATTGGATAAATACTATGCAGTGCCTGTTTACACTGATGTTTTTCCAATACCTAAAAGGTTTTCAGAAATTATTACTAAGGAATGGGATAGACCATGTGTACGGTTCTCTCCCCCTCCTATTTTTAAGAAAATGTTTCCAATAGATGCCGCTACACAGGACTTATGGCAAACGGTCCCTAAGGTGGAGGGAGCAGTTTCTACCCTAGCTAAGCATACAACTATCCCAGTCGAGGACAGTTGTGCTTTCCTAGATCCAATGGATAAAAAGTTAGAGGGTTACCTTAAGAAAATGTTTATTCAACAAGGTTTTATTCTCCAGCCTCTTGCATGCATTGCCCCAGTCACTGCTGCTGCGGCCTTCTGGTTTGAGTCTCTGGAAGAGGCCTTACAGGTAGAAACTCCATTGGATGATATACTTAACAAGCTTAAAGCGCTAAAGCTAGCCAATTCATTTGTTTCTGACGCCGTTGTTTATTTAACTAAACTAACGGCTAAGAACTCAGGTTTTGCTATTCAGGCGCGTAGGGCACTATGGCTTAAATCCTGGTCAGCTGACGTTACTTCAAAGTCTAAGCTTCTCAATATTCCCTTCAAGGGGCAGACCCTATTCGGGCCTGGACTGAAGGAGATCATTTCTGATATTACTGGAGGAAAAGGTCATGCCCTTCCTCAGGATAGGTCTAACAAATTAAGGACCAAACAAACAAATTTTTGTGCCTTTCGAAACTTTAAGACGAGCGCGGCATCAGCTTCCTCTAATACAAAACAAGAGGGAAATTTTGCCCTGTCCAAGCCGGTCTGGAGACCTAACCAGGCTTGGAACAAAGGTAAACAGGCCAAGAAGCCTGCTGCTGCCTCTAAGACAGCATGAAAGATTGGCCCCCCATCCGGTAATGGATCTAGTAGGGGGCAGACTTTCTCTCTTCGCCCAGGCTTGGGCAAGAGACGTCCAGGATCCCTGGGTGTTGGAAATTGTGTCCCAGTGATATCTTCTGGACTTCAAAGCTTCTTCCCCAAAAGGAAGATTTCACCTTTCACAATTATCTGCAGACCAGATAAAGAGAGAGGCATTCTTACATTGTGTTCAAGACCTCCTAGTTATGGGAGTGATCCACCCAGTTCCAAAGGAGGAACAGGGGCAATGATTCTATTCAAATCTATTTGTGGTTCCCAAGAAAGAGGGAACCTTCAGACCAATCTTAGATCTCAAGATCCTAAACAAATTTCTCAGGGTCCCATCTTTCAAGATGGAGACTATTCGAACCATCCTACCTATGATCCAGGAGGGTCAATACATGGCTACCGTGGACTTAAAGGATGCTTATCTTCACATTCCGATACATAAAGATCATCATCGGTTTCTCAGGTTTGCCTTCTTAGACAGGCATTACCAGTTTGTGGCTCTTCCCTTTGGGTTAGCTACAGCACCAAGAATCTTTACAAAGGTTCTGGGGTCACTTCTGGCGGTCCTAAGGCCACGGAGCATAGCAGTAGCCCCTTACTTAGACGACATTCTGATACAGGCGTCGAATTTCCAAATTGCCAAGTCCCATACGGACATTGTTCTGGCATTCCTGAGGTCTCATGGCTGGAAAGTGAATGAAAAGAGTTCTCTATCCCCTCTCACAAGAGTTTCCTTCCTGGGAACTCTGATAGATTCTGTAGAAATTAGGATTTACCTGACAGAGGCCAGGTTGTCAAAACTTCTAAATTCCTGCCGTGTTCTTTATTCTACTTCTCGCCCTTCGGTGGCTCAGTGTATGGAAGTAATCGGCTTAATGGTAGCGGCAATGGACATAGTGCTGTTTGCCCGCCTACATCTCAGACTGCTGCAACTCTGCAAGCTCAGTCAGTGGAATGGGGATTACACAGATTTGTCCCCTCTACTAAATCTGGATCAAGAGACCAGGGATTCTCTTCTCTGGTGGCTATCTCAAGTCCATCTGTCCAAAGGTATGACCTTCCGCAGGCCAGATTGGACAATAGTAACAACAGATGCCAGCCTTCTGGGCTGGGGGGGCAGTCTGGAACTCTCTGAAGGCTCAGGGGTCATGGACTCACGAGGAGGCTCTCCTTCCGATAAACATTCTGGAACTAAGAGCGATATTCAATGCTCTTCAGGCTTGGCCTCAGCTAGCGGCAGTGAGGTTCATCAGATTTCAGTCGGACAACATCACAACTGTAGCTTACATCAACCATCAAGGGGGAACAAGGAGTTCCCTAGCGATGTTGGAGGTTTCAAAGATAATTTGTTGGGCAGAGGTTCACTCTTGCCACCTATCAGCTATCCATATCCCAGGAGTAGAGAACTGGGAGGCGGATTTTCTAAGTCGACAGACTTTTCATCCGGGGGAGTGGGAGCTCCATCCGGAGGTGTTTGCACAGTTGATTCAACGTTGGGGCAAACCAGAACTGGATCTCATGGCATCTCGCCAGAACGCCAAGCTTCCTTGTTACGGATCCAGGTCCAGGGATCCCAAGGCAGCGCTGATAGATGCTCTAGCAGCACCTTGGTCCTTCAACCTGGCTTATGTGTTTCCACCGTTTCCTCTGCTCCCTCGTCTGATTGCCAAGGTCAAGCAGGAGAGAGCATCAGTGATTTTGATAGCACCTGCGTGGCCACGCAGGACTTGGTATGCAGATCTGGTGGACATGTCATCCTTTCCACCATGGACTCTGTCTCTGAGGCAGGACCTTCTACTTCAGGGTCCTTTCAACCATCCAAATCTAATTTCTCTGCGGCTGACTGCTTGGAGATTGAACGCTTGATTTTATCAAAGCGTGGTTTCTCCGAGTCGGTCATTGATACCTTAATACAGGCGCGAAAGCCTGTCACCAGGAAAATCTATCATAAGATATGGTGTAAATATCTTCATTGGTGTGAATCCAAGGGTTACTCATGGAGTAAGGTCAGGATTCCTAGGATATTATCTTTTCTCCAAGATGGATTGGAGAAGGGTTTGTCAGCAAGTTCCTTAAAGGGACAGATTTCTGCTCTGTCTATTCTTTTGCACAAACGTCTGGCTGAGGTTCCAGACGTGCAGGCGTTTTGTCAGGCTTTAGTCAGAATTAAGCCTGTGTTTAAACCTGTTGCTCCGCCTTGGAGTTTAAATTTAGTTCTTAAGGTTCTTCAAGGGGTTCCATTTGAACCTTTGCATTCCATAGATATTAAGCTCTTATCTTGGAAAGTTTTGTTTTTAGTAGCTATCTCCTCGGCTCGAATAGTTTCGGAGTTATCTGCTTTACAATGTGATTCTCCTTATCTCATTTTTCATTCCGATAAGGTAGTGTTACGTACCAAACCTGGTTTTCTACCTAAGGTGGTATCTAATAAAAATATCAATCAGGAGATTGTTGTACCGTCACTGTGTCCTAATCCTTCTTCAAAGAAGGAACATCTTTTACACAATCTTGACGTGGTTAGTGCTTTAAAGTTTTATTTACAAGCTACTAAAGATTTTCGTCAAACATCTGCATTGCTTGTTGTCTACTCTGGACAGAGGAGAGGCCAAAAGGCTTCGGCAACTTCTCTTTCTTTTTGGCTAAGGAGTATAACACGCTTAGCTTATGAGACTGCTGGCCAGCAGCCTCCTGAAAGGATTACAGCTCATTCTACTAGAGCGGTAGCTTCCACATGGGCTTTTAAAAATGAGGCTTCTGTTGAACAGATTTGTAAGGCGGCGACTTGGTCTTTGCTTCATACTTTTTCAAAATTCTATAAATTTGATATTTTTGGAAGATAGTTGCAGGCAGTGGTGCCTTCAGTTTAAGCACCTGCCTTGTCCCTCCCTTCATCCATGTCCTATAGCTTTGGTATTGGTATCCGTGGACTGGATACACCTTACAAGAGAAAACCAAATTTATGCTTACCTGATAAATTTATTTCTCATGTGGTGTATCCAGTCCATGGCCCGCCCTGTCATTTTAAGGCAGGTGTGTTTTATTTTTAAACTACAGTCACCACTGCACCCTATGGTTTCTCCTTTCTCTTGCTTGTCTTCGGTCGAATGACTGGTAGTGGCAGTTAGAGGAGGAGCTATATAGACAGGGTGATCCTCTTGCAGCTTCCTGTTGGGAAGGAGAATATCCCACAAGTAATGGATGATCCGTGGACTGGATACACCACAAGAGAAATAAATTTATCAGGTAAGCATAAATTTTGTTATATATATATACTGTATATATATATATATATATATATATGTGTGTATGTGAGTGTGTATGTGTGTCTGAATATATAAGTAAATACACGTGATAAATATGCAATATCAAAATAGTGCATTTTCCCTGACAATTCTCCTGACAGACTTATTTTCTCAGAAAATATTTTTTCAATGAAAACACTCAAGTAGATTCAGACTGCATGGACAGCTCTGTAATCCTATCTCTTTCTCCCTGCATCTAAATGTCCAACATCAGTCCGTTTCTACAGTTTCCCATTGAAGCCTTTAAAGGGACATTGCACACTCGATTTTTGTAGAAATGTTTTGTAGATGATCTATTTATACAGCCCATCTGGGAGTGTTTTTGTAACAATGTATAGTTTTGCTTATTTTTTATAAACTTGGCGTTATTTTCAGACTCATAACCAAGACTCAAAGTGTCAGAGGTCTACAAATTCCTGCTGCTATTGTTTGTGTAATCTGTCTTTTCATATGCAGGGAAAGGGAGAGTGTGCTCATCCTATTTTCCAGTGTCTGAGCCTTACCTCATCAACAGTGCTAAACTGTGAGCTTCTAAATACGTTTTTAAAAGGTTTTAGATTTTTAGATCTGTATCTGTGCATATTCTTCTTTATAGTAGTGTCCATATCAAATTAGTGTATACTGTCCCTTTAAAAGCAGGGAATGTACTCTAAACATTTAGAAACATTTAGATCACCTGACTCCAATATAAACAAATCAGAAACTCTCCATAAGTCTCAAAAAGTTTCTGTAAAAAATTGTGTATGTATCATGTTATCGGAAAAAATGGTAATTAATCCTCACATAATTAATGAGCCAGAAAAATATCACAATTTACAAGCTCTAATGATACATTTTTAAGGCTTCATTTCTATTCTTTAAAGGGATGAGAATCAATGGAAGACTATTAATAAATACTCACATAATTAATGAACCAGAAACATGTCACAATTTACTAGTTCAAATCAAATATTTTAAAGGTATTCATTTAAATCCTTTAAAATTATGGAATGTCTAACAATGTTTAGTATAAAATAATTGGCAGCATACTTTTATTTTGCCCCCTTTTCCAGTAATTTAATTCTGAATATTGGGAGTTTTCCAATGCTGAGTACCAGAGCCTAAGCTTGGTACAGCAAGCCTTGCTAACATAATGTGGCAAGCCTTGTCCACTTCAATAACTGGATTGGCTCTTCTAGAAAGGCAAGTGTTTGTTGGAGTTTAGCTAATGAAAACAATTGCCACATACCAGCTGTTAATGAATGTTCATTTTTTGGAAGGCTGGAGAAAACTTTGGGGTAGATTTATCAACTTGCAGGTGGACATGATTCGCTGCATCAAATCATGTTTGTCTGACATTGATAAATGCCGACAGCATAGCTAAGCATAATATATAGGGTAATTGACTTCTGAAAACAAGATTCCAATTTAATTTTCCAATAATCTCCAAACTATGTATTATATTTATTAAAAAATGTTTTAATTAAAATTTTGAAATGTTTAAATTCTCACTCAATCATGAAAACACTCTGAGATTCGGGAAATAATTTTCTCACAAATTATTTTTTTCCCCATGGTTAAATAACTAATAATTGGTATTTATGAAGCCAAATGTAAATGTCTAGGGCTAGATTATACACAGATTATACGCTAAATCTATTTTATTTCTGCTCTTTGCATTCTTTGTGCTACTTTTTTAGTTGAAAGTAATTTATTTCTGCTTGTATACTAACCCGATGCGTTTAAAGAGTAGAAGTTACAATACTGCAACTGTGTTAACGTACTCTTCCATAGATTTCAATAGAGAGAGAAAAGTGTGAAAAAATCTAACACCCATACTCACATGCTACCCTGAATCGCCATAAGCCCCCTATTCTAATAACCGCTAACCCACCACATAGCCCACTGCAAAGTCGCCACTACACTATTAACCACTAAACTACTGCATAGCACACCGCAAAGTCCCCACTACACTTAACCCATAAACCACCACACCCCATATCCCAAAAATACCCCACTACTCTATTAACCCTTAAACCACCACAACCCCACTGCAGAATATCCACTAACATCTAAACTCCCTATCCAGCTAACACTCCTAGCCTAACACCCCCTCTTACCCCCAAAAAACTAATCTTACCTGTAAAAAAAAAAAACTTCCATAAAAATAAAAAACCTAGCCCTACCTGAAAAAAAAATGCCATTACAGAGAAAGATAAAAAAAACTATTACCAAAAATAAAAAACATGCCTATTCTAAAACATGTAAATACTTGTAGATTGGTGTTGGGGTTGTTTTTGAACATTTGAAAATGAGCTGAATCACTTTAGGACAATGCAATACAAAAGGCCATTTTAAGGGATAGTGCTGTAGTTTAGTGCTAATATAGTTATTTTTAATTTTAATTTTTTTTGTAAAGTGGGTTTTAGAATAGGCATAATTTCATTTTTGGTAAGTTTTTTTTCTGTAATGGTAGTTTTTTTTATCCTTATGATGGTAGGTTTGTTTATTTTTCAGTTATGTTTTTTTTAATCTTTAAGGTAAGGTTAGTTTTTTTATTTTTAAAGGTAAGGTTAGTTTTTTGGGGGGTAACGGGGAGGTGTTAGGTTATGGGATTTAGCTGGTTAAGTTGTTTAGATGTTAGTGGGTATTTTGCGGTTGGGGTTGTGGCACTTTAGGGGTTAATAGAGTAGTATGGTATTTTGAGATGTTGGTGTGTCGAGGTTTAGGGATTAATAGAGCAGAGGGGTATTTTGCTATTTGGGGGTGTGGCAGTTTAGTGGTTAATAGTGTAGAGCGATATTTTTGCAATGTGGGCATGTAGCAGTTTAAGGGTAAATAGTGTAGAAGGGTTGTTTGCAATGTGTGGAGTGTGGGGGTTTAGGGGTTATGAGTGTGATTTAGTGCAACTATTTCCTCCAGCCAAACTCTTTATGTGTCCACATTTACTTTCAACTTGTAATATGAGCAGACATTGCCACTCAACGACACCCATAGAAAATACAGGGAGCATAAATTACTGTGATTTTGCAAAACAAATTCACAGTAATTTAAACAGTGCGCCACTTGTAATATGGATTCAAACATAAAAAACACTGCAATCTAGCAATTGCATTTATGCTTCTCGCACTAACAAAACCACCCCACTATTTGTTACAACTAAACAGGAAAAATGAAGGTTTTGAAGAAAGTATAGTGGCTGAATACCCTACTCCAACAATCATAAGACCCAAGGGCATCAATAGTTACATTTTTTTAAGGTAAATAGACAAATGCTAGGTAATAGCTCAAGTGGACCATTTTAAGATTATCCAATCGCATAACAGCAAATTAGAGAATCATAAGTTTTTTAACCCACACCAATTTATGTTGCAATTTTTTAAAATTTTTCAAGAAAAAAGCAAATAATCCTATTACATGTGTGGTTTGATATACATTTCAGCTTCCAAAATGTAATGTAAATTATTCATTTATCATGCTAAAACATGGGAAGTTGCTTTTAAAGCTCTTCTTGAGAGTAAGAAATATTAATATTAAAAGTCATGTGCATGCCTAGTATTGTAAGGCATAGTACAGGATGAAAAAAAACAAATCTCATCTTAAAGTAACCAGGCAGACATGGGACAGCCACAAGTGACATCTCACTTGTGGCTGTCCCATGTCTGTCTGGCCATCTGTGGGACAATTTTTAACATGTTGGAATAAAGTTTTGTAATTTTATCTACCTTCGTCTTCTCCGGAGTCACTACTTTTGTTTTTTTCTTTGCTGATTCGGCAACTTGGATCTGTTGCCTTGGTACGTGTACTCAGCGTGTGTCGTCGAGCCGGAAAGAGTGAACGGCAATATGTATTGCTGCCCTAGGCATAGGTCTTGTTTGAATTTTGTATATATGTGCTTGCATAAATTTAAATATGTTAATACTTACTGATATTTCCATAAGAATATAAGTGCAACTATTCCTATACATGGTACAATAAATATTACATATTTTAAAAAAATTCTACATTGAAACACTTGCATTATTTGCAAGGTTGAACATTTCAATGTGAAATGGGTCTCAAAAAGCAAATTTTTCCTCTTTCAAACCTTGTTGAGCTGGGTGTAATTTTTTTTCAATGTATCGGCAGCCTCCGACAGTGTATTAACAGTTTGTGCTTTCATTGGAAACCTGGTTATCGCTTAACAGCTTCTAATACTTTCTATGGGATGCAAAAATATTTGACAGCCAGACTCGTGTTGTTGAGGTATAACGGACCATCAGAAGCAGTTGATAAGCAAAATTCCGATTATCCTAATTATTTGAAGGTATAATCTAGATTTTATTAAAGACACAGAGACAAGTATTTTTGCATTACTCTTTCTTTACTACTCAATGCAGTCTTTTAAAGAACAATAACATTGATAAGATAAATAACATACACATAATAAGAAGCTAACAGAAGCTTATTATAGTGAGAAAAAACAGCCAATCAGCACAGAGAATAGCCTATAAACAGAGCACCCAGTTAACACTCTTCCTCTTTCTAATTGATGCTCAAAAGGAATAAGATATTAAACAAAATGAAAAGTCCAAAAAGACCGAAACAACAAAGGGTGACAAATGCCACCTTCTTGTAGAATTGATGGATGGAGCTCCATGAAATGTTGAGCTTGATAGAAGGCAGATTAGATGTCCAGAATTCAGTGGATGTATGATGAGACCTCTGAGTTGAAGGAAAGAATCCAGAAGATGAGAATGGATTGGAATTACATGGATACTGTTAAAAAACAAAAAGCGTTAATAACATATAATAACATATAATAATAAATACCAGGGTGGGAAAAACACAATTATCTATTTGAGGAGGGAAAATACTCGTCTCTGTGTCTTTAATAAAATCTAGATTATACCTTCAAATAATTAGGATAATCGGAATTTTATTACAAGACCAGAGACTCCAATTTTTGCAAGTTTAAAGCATATTAGGAAAATAAATTAAGCGAGGCATGTTGAATGGGTCTGAAATAAAATTGTTTAAAAATGGAATCAGAGGACCAGTCTGCAGCATTTAAAATTTGTTGGAGAGGAGCTGCTTTTAAAAAGGCTTTTGAAGCAGCAGAGCCTCTGACAGAATGAGCTGTGAAAGAAATGTTAATACCAGCCTCTTTCATGACCCATTTTACCCACCTAGCAATAGAGGTAGAAGTGATAGGGGCATGAGGAGGAACAAAAGAAATTAGAAGTTGATTAAAGTTAGATTTCCTAAAAATCAAGGTTCTAGATTCATAAGACTTTAAGCATTCAACCACACACAGAGAAGGCTCGGAAGAAAGATAAGGATAAAATATGGAAGTAGATAAAGTTTTAGTTCTGCGAGAAATAAAAAAGGTAACTCCTTCAGGAGAGAAACGTTTAGAATTCCAGTCTAAAGCTTTCACATTAGATACTCTTCTAAAAGAAATTAGACAGAAAAGAGTAGCAAGTTTAGCTGAAAGTTGTTTCAGAGACAACAAATTATTATCTGGCCAAGATTTGAAAAGGGAGAAAATTAAATCTACGTCCCAGAAAAATTCATGTTTGGGAACAGGAGGTTGTTTTAATCTAATGGCTTTAAGAATTCTACAAACTAAAGGATGTTTGCCAACAGGTAAATTATTAATTAAGTTGTGTCTGGCTGAAATAGCTGACCTATGAACGTTAACAGTTCTGTAAGCCAGGCCTGAGTCAAAAAGATGAGACAGATAGTTAATATTTTCGGTTAAACCCAAAGAAACGGGATCCAAGTTCCTACGCAAGCACCAGCAAGACCACTTTGACCATGCGGCAAAATAGCATCTGCGGGTGCCTGGGGCCCAGGAATCCTGAATGAGGGATCTAGCTCCCTCAGAAAGACCTCGGAGAGACCAGGGTCCCCTGATATTGTCCATGCTATCAGAAGAAGAGCGCCTTGGAGAATTAGACTGTGATAATGGCCCTCCGGATTGACTAACAGGTGAGGAACTGGAGGAAGGAGAATAGGGAGGTTGATGGACATCTCCAGAAGGGAGGGATACCATGATTGGGTTGGCCAAAAGGGGGTCACCATGGTTAGGCATAGGAGATCCTTGCGAACTGTTGAAATTGTCCCCGGGATCATCGAAAATGGAGGGAAAGCATAAGCTTTCTGAGGGGGCCATGGATGGAGAAAAGCATCTATGGCCGCTGCTTCCGGATCTGGACGCCAACTGAAATATGGATAAATTTGAAAATTGATCCTGGACGCAAACAGGTCCAAACAAAAGGGACCTCTGAGAGATTGAAGGGATAGAAATATTTTCTTGTCCAATTTCCAATCGCTGGAATCTGTCAAATGACGAGATCTCCAGTCTGCAGCTGCGTTCAACTGTCCTGGAATATATTCCGCTTTGATGGAAATATTTCTGTCTAAACAGAGATTAATAAATTCCTTGGTTATATTGGACAAGTTCCTTGATTTGGTGCCTCCCAAACGATTGAGATATCGCACTGCAGATATTGTCCATGAGTAGGAGAATAGAAACTGGAGAAGAAAATTTGGCAAAACTTTTGACTGCAAACGAGCCAGCCAATAATTCCAAACAATTGATGTGGAAACGTTTCTCCTCCAATGTCCATTTGCCTCCTGTGATGGAAGGACCACAACGGGCACCCCAGCCAGAAAGACTGGCGTCGGATTCTATAATGAAATCCGGAGTCCTGCCAAAAATGGCTCTCCCATTCCAGGCTTCCAAGTGAGAAAGCCACCAAGAGAGTTCTTCTTTGGCCTCTAGGGACAAAGGAATCAAATGAGAGTAGGAAAACCCTTTTCTTAAATGAAGAATTTTTAATCTCTGGAGTTCTCGATAGTGTAGAGGGGCGGGAAATACAGCCTGAATAGAAGATGATAGTAACCCTACTATTCTGGCTATAGTTCTGATGGGGACTAAATCTTTGGATAGAGTTCTGGCAATTTCCTTCTTGATGTTCTTCACTTTGTCTGGAGGAAGACTCAGAGTGGAGAGCACCGAGTTGATTTTGAAACCTAAGAAAATTAAAGATTTTGTAGGGTAAAGGACCGATTTCTGTTTGTTCACAATGAAACCTAGAGATTCTAGTATGGAGATTGTGGTAATTAGATGATTTTGAAGAGAATAAAAATCTTGGTCCATTATTAAAATGTCGTATAAATAAATTATTAGACGGATCCCCAGGAGTCTCAACCAGGCCACTACAGGTTTGAGTAACTTGGTGAAAATCCATGGGGCTGAAGACAGGCCAAAAGGAAGACAAGTGAAGTTCCAGAATTGGTCTTCCCAACGGAATGTCAGAAATTTCCAATGTTCTTGAGCGATTGGAACGGTTAGATAGGCGTCTGTAAGGTCTAAACGAACCAACCAATCGTTTTCCCTTAAACATTCTCTTAATAAGTGTATTCCTTCCATTTTGAAATGATGGTACACAACATAGGCATTTAAAGACTTTAAATTTATGACTGGTCTGAACTGGTTGTTTTTCTTTTTTACCAGAAATAGGTTGCTTAGATAAAAATCTTGGGGTTGGATGACTGGGAGAATTGCTTTTTTGGAAAAGAGAGTAGAAATCTCTCTCTTGACCAAAAGAGAGTCCCCCCGAGAAAAATGAATGGGATGAGGAAAACAGGTTTGGATTGGGGGATGTGTGAACTCTATGAGAATACCTGACACTGTGTCATGATCCGGTGTACATGCGCTCAGGACACAGACCCTCGGGCAGTGGTAGGGATTTGAAGACACCGACCCCTGACCCGGGGAAGAGTATCCTGGACGTGGATAGATGATATTCTGTGATTCATAGTTGCTAGAAGTTATTGTAGAATAAATGGAGAGTGCAACATTTGTATACAATATATTCTGACTTCACTGTGACTTATAGTTAGTTAATAGAAGTAACTGCAGGATTCAATGAGAGAAAAAATATAGCAATGTGGAATGTTCAGGCTTCAGAGTAATCTAGTAAAAGATTGACACTTAGATGCAAACTAAGGTTTGTTGCAGGTTCACAGTACATAATATTATATAAAGCTGTATGTCAGAGTTTAAGCACAGCTGCACAGGTACTTAGACAAGCTGCAAGTTTAGGCATTAATTACTGTTTGTGCATTTAGATGCAAACTTGGTTTGTTGCAGGTTCACAGTATATAATATTATAAAGAGCTGTATGTCAGTAATAAGCAGAGCAGCACAGGTGAAATTTAAGTTTAAGGCATCAATTACTTTTTGAACATATATTGGAGAATCACATGAAAGCTTTTAATTGAACACATAGATGCAGAGTTCAGAATATGTTAAAATATTTGCAGCAGGATATTTCAGCAATGACAACTTGTAGCAGAGAAATAGTTATAAAGAGAGTGATGATAACCAAAAGTATGCTTGATTTATAATAAAGTTCTGAGTTTGTTAAGTAGCAGTGTCCAGGAAACAGAAAATGGAATTATTTGGATACTTGCGATTTGATGATTTTAGGCATTGGAATAGAAAATGCTGTAGGTTGAAATAGTTGGTAAATTCATACAGGAAACAGTCACAGACCTCTGTTGTTCAGGATCGCAACTTCAATGTTAATGCCAAGCACATTAGACCTGAGAAGGCTTAAAATGAGGCTGAGGTAATCAGGTGCATGAATGATTAATCAGGCAGGCAAGCAAGCTGAATGTGAATACTGCCCAAATGCAGCAGTCAGAGAAGGAAGTCTTAAAGGGATAGTGACATTAGGCTGAGATATGTTACACACTGTCTGTAAGACCCAGGGATCTGAAGTAATTGAAGCCCAATTTTGAGTAAACAGGGCGAGTCTGCCACCAATTTTTTCTGGGAAAGAAGAAACATGGGGAGGAGGTAATACACTTACCTGGAGCTTGTCTAGTTCTGGCTCTTGTCCTAAAACCTCTCTGAGTCCAAGGTCGACCTCTTGTCGGGAAGAAGGAGGAGGTAGATGGGTCTGAATAACCTCTTTGAAATTGTGTCTGAAATTGATGTTGGTATTGGGATTGTTGGGGGTATTAGTTAGACCTGGATAAAAAGGATTGGCGGCCGGGAAAGCGGCCTCTGCCTCTCCCGGCCCGGTCGGAAAAACCTTGGTTAGGGTAGAAAATTTTCTTTACGGATGTCTTTACTTTGTTTAGGTTAGAGAAAGTACTGACATATTGGTTAAGATCTTTTAAATATGAATCTCCAAATAAAAGACCCTTATTATCAGAAGCTGTATTGCTTGAGGAAAAATCAGAAATTTTGGGATCTATCTTTCTTAAAATATTCCGTCGTCTTTCTCCAGACATTGCACAATTAGTATTGCCAATAAAACAAAGCAGTCTTTGGACCCATTCCCTGACTACATAAGGGTCCAAGAGACAATTTTCAGCTACACCTTGTTCAGACATTTCAAAAAGTTTGGAGAGGGGCCCCACAGAATCTAAAAGTTTATCTTGGCAAATTTTCCAGGCTCTGTCTACTCCTTTCTTTAATTTATATCCAGGGGTGCCAATAAATTTTAATATTTTGGGGTCCACCTCTGGAGTGATAGAAGCATTTTTTGGTAAAAGGGGACGAGGACATTCAGCTTTCATTTTATTGTGGGTTTGTTTTTTCAGAGGTTTGCGCAACTGATGATCAATGAATTTGGCTAAATCAATGGGGACACACCCCTCGGCAGACCGGGGATGGTGTAATTCATCAGGTTTAAATCTAGGATTGCCTAAACAATCTAAAAAGTCCTCTTCATCCTCACTATAATCATGAGATATTTTGGTTTTCTTTTTCTGTTTTTTGGCTGTAGGGGGGCCATCAGAATTATCAGATTCGTTAAAATTGTCAGAGTTAATATCAGTATTAATATCGGTGTATTCATCATCATCTGAAACTTCTGATTCTGAAGATGGGTTTTCAGTAATATTTTTTGTTTTAAATTTTAATTTTTGGCATACATAAGTATCCCCCGTTTGGTTACCCTCGGGGTGCAGGGTTCTACTAACAGCGTTTTTTCTTCCTTTGCTGTGAGGAAAATTAGGATCAGCTAACAGCTGTCGAGATTTATCAATAAGTTTTTTACTTGCTTTATAGGCAATAGATGGGTTCTTTCTTTTTAAAGAAATTTTCTCTGTTTTTCTCCCATCAAAGAAGTCATTTTGTTAAATAAATTATCCATGGAGGAGTCTATCATGGATTGAACAGTTTGTAACGTTAAGGTAGATGTCTCAGTTTGTATTTCAGACATAGTTAATATTTAACTATGATTTACAGTTGTAATATTTTTTAGAAATAAATATTATTTAAATCTAAATAACTCCCTTATAAAAATATAATTGAGCCTATATGATATAATCTTATAAAAATTTTAGCGAAATTTCACACATAGATTTTGTAAAATAACTGAGGATGATATAAACAATTTTCTAAAATAACAGTGAGGAAAAAAGGTTTTAAAATTAAACTTATACAAATATTAAATATATGTGGCCAGAAGATGGCAACCTAAGACTATAATATTTAAGGCAAAGAAATTTGTAAAAGAGTGTAACACACAACAATGTTACCACCCGATGTGAAGGAAGACTACGGCTGACTGAGGTAAAGTACCGCGTCAGCAAAATGGGCGGGAGTGAAGGAAGACGGCCCACAAAATGGCGGCGGAGCGGCTGAAAAGGAAACACAGGGAGGGAGAGGAGACACGGACGAGAGGAGAGGTGAACCACAAAGGGAGAAAGCGGTACACAAAACGAGGGTGAAAATAGAAAAGCGGTCAAAGAATAAGGCAAAAATTCGGGCCAAAGTATTTTTTAAAAAGGGGTAAAAGTTAGAAAAACGGAAACAAATAAATCTAATAGAAACGGTTGGGAAAAGGTATTAGGTACAGAAAAATAAGGCTACATAGGAAAAAGAAACTATATAACATTTAAAATGCAATAATACTAATATTGAATTTATTCAAAACTGTCACAACTTATCTGGTATATGAGCAGCAAAAGGAAGAGGAAGAGTGTTAACTGGGTGCTCTGTTTATAGGCTATTCTCTGTGCTGATTGGCTGTTTTTTCTCACTATAATAAGCTTCTGTTAGCTTCTTATTATGTGTATGTTATTTATCTTATCAATGTTATTGTTCTTTAAAAGGCTGCATTGAGTAGTAAAGAAAGAGTAATGCAAAAATAGGAGTCTCTGGTCTTGTAATAAAATTGCTTCTGACACCATATTTATCAGTTTGCAACCTCATGCAAACCTAATTACAACTCAATGGAAACGAGCCCTATGTGGCTGCAAGTTTTTTATACATTAACCTGATTAGTTTGGCTTCCTTCTTCATATGGTGGTTAAAGATGGATAAAGTTGCCACAAGCCAACAATTGTCTCCAATTTAATTTTGTTTCTCACCTGATTAACTTTATTGATTATTGATACCAAATTTTACATTTTCTATATTTGTCTCTTAAATTTGGTATCTATGCCCAGTTCTACGAAAAAAAGGGTTTCCACTCAATACCAGCTTTTTCCAGGCCTGTGATGGGTCAGCCAGTTAGTAAAAAGGTACTATGATCCATGAGTAGGATATTTATACACTAGCTTCTAACCCCTTTTTAAACGCTTTTAAACACTTATGTATGTGACAATTGTTTAGTATTCAGTAGTGCATATCTGTAAGTATACTAATATAGCTTATCTAATTGCATACAACAAAATGTTTGAAGAAGCCACAATGAAAAAGAAAAAAATGTTTTGGTTAGGGCTATAATTTTATAAACAAATAAAGGAAATTATTTAGACAGTTGAAAATGCAGTAAAAAAAAAAAAAAACTAAAAAGATGCACTTTCAAACAGTTTCCAAACAGATTTATATTACTTCTTTTCCAAGAGAAAAATTAAAAGCAGTAGCTAAAGATGATGCAATAAAAAACAGTATTCGCATCCTGTCCAGCAGTGTAGAATATTATTTAATGTGCACAGATATTTAGCTAAAGTTTTCTGGAATATCTCACTTTCACAAAAACCTGGCAAATGTCTCAGTTTATCTGTATTGCACAAATTTAATTTGAAATGTTTCACTTTTTGCATCCAGTTTTAGAACACCTAGATTTGACACTGTATTAATTTAAAATTATAAAATAAACAGTCTGTTTTCTTTTTCAGTCTAATCTTTTGGTTCCTCATGGAGCTACCATGTTTGAACACCTGAAAATTAATTAAGTGATTAGTCCCATATGTGTAAGTATATGACGGTACTCCACAGTTTATTGGCATTAAACAGCCAACATAAAAGATTCATTTTATTTGTCTAAGTGTGGTAATATTATAGCATCACTTACTTCAGAAACTGCTATAAGGTGAAAGTCTGGAATATAACATAAGGAAATTCCCATGATTCTTTGGTTTGTAAAAATATAGAAAAATAATAAAATAAAGTGATATGAGGATAACAAAACGTGTTTTTTTTAACAACCTTATTTTTGTAAATGAAAGGCATGCTTATTATATTATATACAAAAGAATAAAAAATGTGAAAAAATAAACACAGGAGAAAAAAATGCATATTAAATACAGCACTAAATCAATCTTTGTAGAGCGCCCTTGTTTATTCCACAAAATCTTCACAAAGTACAAAGTATAGCTCAAGTCTGTATCAATTTTCATGTTGTCTTTAAAGGGACATTAAGGGCTAGATTACAAGTGAGGCGCAAACAATTTTGCGAGGGTTTTCGTGATTGTTTGCGTTCCTTTTTAATTAAATTAAATTTATATGACAAATTGATTTACGCCAGAATCCTTACCTTGATCTCAGAGCTGTGGTTAGCTGGTTTCCAAAAATAAAAAGTGCCACAAAACTCCTCAAAAATACATTACAAATTACAGTTACACTCATAATAACACTGTCTAATAAATATTATTTTCCAAAAAAATATTGCATTACAAATTATAAGGGCTCAAAGATATGAGATTTCGGGTGTTAGAAAAAAAAGCAGGCAAAGGGTTTTAACATTTAAATACATACATATTACATGTCTAATGGTGTTTATGTATATATATATATGCCTATATATGTGTACATATGTATTAATGTATTTATTTGTGTATATATATGTATTTACAGACATATGTACACATATAAAAACATTAATATACATATATAAACATATATAAGCGCATTGGAGCCTTTTCCCTTTAAGTAGCTGAAAAACATGTAAAAGCATATTTATGCTATATTTATATTTAATAAAGTGTTATTCTGTGTATTTACTGTAAATATTTTATATAACAATGTTCTGCACATTGCAAATTGTTTTGGAAGAACAAAAAGTAATTCTAAATATTTCTTGATCAAGAAAGAATACATTTTGTATTTTCAGCTTTGATTATACAAGCGGGCACATTCAGTTTGAATGCGTAAACTAAAGAAGCTGGCTTGCACTTAAAAGCAGTGCGTGTATTAATTCCCCTTTGTCTTGTCCTTTTCTCTCACGGAGTAAGACTTTCCCTCTCTTAAACATGTGTGTTTCTATATAATAGTTAAAAGGTGCCAGCAGACGGTTGTAGAATATAAAAACAAAACAAAGTAAAACTCAGAGGAATATACAGGGATAAATTGTTGAAACATAGATGAGGACAGGATGCTTAGCTTCACAAGTACAGTGAATAGAAATTTGGCAGTTCATTATGTGCCTTTGTTAAATAATCCTCCCTAAAGGAATATTGAAGTCATAAACTTCTATACAATATTTTTGTGATATTATGCCAAATTCTTTTTTGTAGGCTTATGTTTAGTTTTAGCTAAGTAAAAAGATGAATTAAACAACACACACATAGATGCTTAGGGTCTGATTATATAAAGCTCTCTGGACTTGCGAGATTCTCTAAGAAATCTCTCCAGGACTATGAAGCCCCTGGCATTTTTTACCTTGAGAACAGTGTGTCTCACAAAAGGGCGTTCCCTGTATTTATGAATAAGTAGTATTGAAATGAAAAGAAGCTGTACTAAAATGGCATTGTTCAATCTCATTAAAAATTGTAACAAAAGTGCTCTGCAAAAAGTATATTTTATATAAAAAAAAATTGTATTGAAATTATGCAAGAAAAAAAAACATCAAAATTGTTATTACATACCATTGCAGTTAAAAAAAAATGCTGTGAAATTTGTACTGATAAGTACAGAATCCAAGCTTATTGTTTTATTTTGTAAAATGAGTTTTCCTGTTTTTGCTAGTGGGCTGAATAGGTTTATGCATGCGCACGGGGTGTGCCTGGACAAACCCTAATCAACCTGGTGCACACACGTTCATGACCAGAGTTGCATTCTTCCTTGCATTTCCCCAAGGGACAGACTTATTTTTTGCACAAATTGCAATCTACAGGGCCATTTATAGGGTTGGACAGTGAAGTAGCATTTGACAGGGTCGGCACTGTCACACAACTGCAGCTACAGTTTTCATGCGTCCCACCAAGCACTTGCATATAGATACAGATGCACACAGCTCACGGTTTGAAGAAGCCAGCAGCTACATGAGCGTGTATGTATACAGGTTGCGAGAACTGCGTTGCCTCTAAACAGCATATTATTTCCACAGTGCAGTACACAGAGAGGAGCAGCCACCTTCTTTTACCTTCAGCTGTGATCTGTCTCTCCCTGCCCCGATGTAATAGCCAGCATGATTACCCTGACTGCTTTCCACAGATGACGAATAGCAAAGCAGGGCAAAGGTCAGATCCTCCTTCCTCCTCCCAGTGCTCCTCCAAACTAATGGAAAGCCTGAGAAGTTTGTTAAAGGAATATGAAACCCAAGTTTTTTCTTTCATGGTTCAGATGGAGCATACAATTTTAAGCAACTGTCTAATTTACTCCTATTATCAATTTTTCTTCGTACTCTTGGTATCTTTATTTGAAGACAAGGAATGTACGCTTAGGAGCCGGCCATTTTTGGTTCAGACCCTGGGTAGTGCTTGCTGATTGGTGGCTAAATTTTGTTCCGATGCAAACTCTTGCTGGAAAAATGAAATCACGTGATCATCGATGCAATCACATTTTTTAATTCAAGGCCAGGATCAGATCATGGGGGACTGCCTACGCTGCTAGGCAGGCACCCTGTCCAATTTTTTATTAGCTAACAGGAGGAGGCTGCAGTACACTATATAAGGTAGGACATTCCATGCCATCCTAACAGCGTTAAAGCCCAGCTCTAGAATGTCCTAACAACGAGAAGGTGTTAAAATAATGTTTTGTCTGTGTATAGTGTATATATATATATACAGTATATGCTTGTGTGTGTGCTTGTGCTTTAGGTGCACACCCTTATTCTATAGGCTGCGCACGTCTATGTGAACAGGTGTGTTCCATGCGCTGAATGCTGAATGTTCTCTGCCAGGTCTCACATATTCTCTAAACATTTTCTCCCTGTTTTATCTCACAAACTGAAAGTTGAGATTGTATCGAAATAGGCCAAGCATGTATCATACTTATAGAAAAACACACAAATACGAAAATAGAGGCAATTGTAAGATACAGGGTAGTCTGATTTGCATTAGCTGAAGTATTTAATTTGTAAAGTGTGCTTCCTGCTAACTTTACTCTCCCTTTACTGTGAGTTCTATTACTTTTTAAGAGACCGTCCCTATTTTTTGGGACAATTTCTTCAGAGCAGATTAATTGCAACACATTCAGAAATGAAAGTCTGGCTTTTGCTTCCATGAAAAGCAGTGAGGTGCAAACAGTTTTGTTCAAACAATATTGTCTTTTTGCAAGCATTTTTAAAATTTTTTTTTTTTTAATTTTTTTATTGAGGTTTTGCAATACATACAACAGATAATGAGTGCCTCATAATGTCAAAGATAAACATGTCAATATATAGAAAACCATAACAGTTGTAAAACAGTGTATAAAAGAAAATATCCATGTATAATAATAGCAAGGTTACACAAACCTCTATTTTATAATGTTTTTGTTTTAATGGACAGACTAATTAGTAGGCCACTTTTGGACCATTTAAGAAGAGTTAAATAAAATATTTATGATAGTCTGAAGAGCAGCCGCTTTTGGGCTTTACAATATTTAGGGGGAAACAAAGGGTGAAACAGCGGGTAAGCACCGCTTGGAGTATGGAAGGGGGAAAGGGGGGGAGGGGCGGAGGTATCTAGGCCGGCTCTAGCCAATGTTGTGCAGTTAAGAAACAAAGTCCCCAGAACTCTAAAATAATAATATTATCACCGCAAGGGAAAGACTGACTAACCTTTTGAAGGCATAAGTGTGTGTGTGGGGGGGTTAGTTAGTATTGATATATCTACGAGATCTCTATACCCTCTTTGAGAATAATCTTATGTCAACTTGCCGGAAGCAGGCAATATCCATGTGTGGGCTTGCGCATAGTATGGGACAAGAGAAGCCAATAATTTGTATCTGAATGATTACTGAAAACTAATAGCATGTTCAGGTGCAATTCTAAAGTATATAACTGGAAGAGGGTAATATCTTAGAGGTATGCTTATGTTGGCATATAGGTGGAGCTTAAAATAAATTTACAAATATCTCTTGTTATATATGTGATAGGCAGATGCCGAAATTTTCCTTTTAAGGGGGCATATTAGTGTAGTCCCGGAGCAAAGTCATGACATAGAAAAATATTATAAATATCAATGACATGGGTAAAGATAAACCTCATAAAAACGCTAAGTCCAGTGTACAATCAAGGTGACTCAACCCAGTAACTCCCATCCCTTGGGAAGAGCTGCAGAACCATATTTACTATGTTTAGTTTTGGGCCATGTTGGAAAGAATAATTAAACTAGCTATCACTCTCTTAGAAACCTGTCTTCTATACACATATAAGGTAGCTAAGTATGTGAGATCTGGAGCATAAAGGCTAAGTAACACCATAAATGACAAAACAAGCAGCTCAGACTATTAAAGCATGTGGAACCAACACGCGACAGGGACATAGATCTTTTACGCTAAATTAAAAAAATAGATGTAGAGAGTGGCGATGGTACGGTTCCAGGGCAAATATATGAATATAACAATAGTTAACAAACAAGATATGGATTATAACCATAAGTACATCTTAGAATATGAGGGATATTAACTATAGTATTAAGGGCTGATTTAAGAAAAGGGAAACCTCCAAGATATCCTAGAGAAAACTACAATTTATCTAGGGCAGACCTTAAACTGACTCAGCATAAGGAGCTGTTACCGAGTTCGACTTCTTCTCTGGAATAAAAGTTTGGTTAGTATATAAGAAGGGAGCCTATATATTGTGGGATAGACCCTATGGGACAATAATACCTTGATATGTGAGTAGATAGCTTACAATTAACTCCCTACCATAAACATTTGAGCCTGGAATACCTGTGCTGGAAGAATGAAATCTATATATGTCCTATCATTATAAAGCCTTAAAAATTATGAGTTCAAAGAAAAATCTAAACTAAAATCTAAATAGTCTAACTTGTCCCTGAGGAAAGAACTGCTGGGTTCTTTCCATACAATAGGTAGATATAAAGTTAAACAGAACTACATATAGGGAAAACATTTAGCGCTCTACACATAAACAACAATTTTGGTGACCCTCAAGTCAATCAAGGAATTTGAAAGAAAACAGGATTATTAACCCAAAAACCTAAGAATCAGTATTAGTATTGTCAAGCATTCTACCCGGCAATACATCACTCTGGGAGATTCATAGGGTTAAAGCAACTGGTGATGGTGATATGACAAAATATAAACGCAAATCTAAAATGCAGTGAGTAAAAGCATAAGGTCACCCTTTTATATTATACGAAATACTCCCTATAATATCTAACAGGCCGCTTTTGGGACTTTTTGAGCATTCCATCTCATATATTTTAGGAGATTGAAGTGAACTAGAGAATGGTTTCAGAATAAACTATATCAGTTAGGTGATGTAGAACTGCTAATAGTATGTATATAGATAAGGATCCATCATCTTAAATATCTTAGCTAAAAGTAAATTAGCTTTACTAAATAGAAATAACATCAGTGGGATGCACAATGAGTACTAGGATAAGAGTGTATAAATTAGGTAAATGACAGGCATAGTAGGCTGGACATAATTATCAAGTTTGAACATTTACATGTAGATGCCCTTATTTTGGTATTCTACAAAGTCAGTCAAACAATAGTAAGAGAATCTCCCTGGATCCCATGTCGACCTTTCCAGAGCATGCGGGCAAGAGTAAGTCCACTCAGCTACTTTTGTGAAAATTTTTGCAAGCGAGATGTGGAGATGTTCATTGTGTATCCGAAGGAGCCCCATATTCTGAGTGATAGGGCCCAACATTTCCTGTTGCATAAGGGTGGAGCAGTGATATTCCTCTGAGAAAAGCTCCCATCTGAACTGTGGCATAATTTCTTCCCTCAGATAGGCGACTAATCCAAGGCTCTCCCGAGCTCTTTTAGATAATTTAGCGACCTCAGACCCGACACCAGGGGCCGGGGTAATAAGGGGATGATCTGCAGATGACATTTGCAAAGAGCCCACACAGAAAGTCCCGTCACTCGGCCCTGTTTCCACCACAGGATCATCAAGTGTCCCTCTAACCTCTAGCTTGTCAGTATCACAAGATGAATTAGATAATTTTGGTGCGCTCAGATCATTGTTCCCAACTCTGGCCGTAGGCTCTTCTACTTTACTCTTGGAGATAGTAAAAGCAGCTCTAATCTCCTGTTTAAGGGAATACGTGTGACTGTCCAGTGAGGAGATTAGAGTTTGTAGCATAGTGATTAGTTGAGACTCCATGGTGAGGAACTAGGTAAGTCCATTATAAAAAAACAGAGTTAATTTTAGGGTATTCTACACATCAACTGTCCCCTAAGCAAGGAGGATTAATGTGTAATAGGTTAGTGTCCATTACTCTGGTTCGCACAACATTGTCATGCAGCTAGGATGCAGGGAAGGTGTTTAACACTCGTGTATCTGATATTTTCTCTATCAAATTTAACCCCTGAGAAGCTAAGCACTGCCTGCTCACTGCTATACGAACTCATGCAGAATATCTAGTAGAGCGGAGGTTATTAGAAGTTATATAGCAGGCTGGGTCAAAGGAGTTGCGCACTTATGAATCCAAACAAGATGGCGACCTGCACCCAAAGTAAAGAGCTTCTCCATAGGTAGGGGACCAAGTATGACCTAAGCCACCCTCCACCGAGTGTAGAAAGAGAGTAAGACCAGTCAGGTGTACTACATGTGCGAGGGGCAGCTGCTGCGCCGCAAATGGCGTGCCGGGTATATGCTGAGAATTGTACCTCAATCTTCTTTTAGGTTCTGGCGTTTTTAGCAGGGCACATGGGTGAGATCTAGCACAAGTGGTTGTCAATTACCTCCAATTAGACTGATGTATAGTGCTGTCTATGACGACTACCAAGGTGGGTTTCAATATTCCTGCGTGGAAAAGTGCTTCAAACTTCCCTGTGTCTCAATGTGGAAGTGATCCAAGGCTAGTCCGAGTGAAAGCCACAGACTTCTAGAGAAAGACCGCTCCACTGGAATGTAAAACAGCGGTTTTCTCTCAGTACATCGTTGCCGAAAGCTTCACCTAATATTCACTCAACATATTAAAATAAATTAGCTTTTGGTAGCAGAGCAGCAGACATTCACGTCCGCTCTCCCTGCTAGTTAGCTCCGCCCCCCTTTTGCAAGCATTTTTAATTGCACTGATATTACAAGTTGAGCAAAATCACAATTGCGCTAGCAATTGTGATTTACGCTTCAATCCTTACCACAATCTCAGAGTTCTGGTTAACTGTTTTCCAAAACAAAAAATTGTCACAAATCACATCAAAAATACATTACAAAGTACAGATACACTCATATTAACACCATCTAATAAAAATTATTAAAAAAAAAATTGCACAAAAAAGTTATAAGGGCTCAAAGATATGAGATCTTGTGTGTTAGAAAAAAAAAAAAGGCTGACAAAGTACTTAAACATAGAGATACAAACAGATACATGTCTAAAGATGTATTTGTATGTATATAGATATGTTTAACTATGTATTTACTGTAAACATTTCACATTCCAATGTTCTACACATAGCAGAATATTTTCTATCTATTTTTAAATAGATATTCCTATATATATATATATATATATGTATATATCTATACCTATACATAATCATATATATATTTATATTTATATATAAATTCATTAAAATTATGGGGGGAGATAAAAAACTGAAATTAAAATCCTCCATGTCTCAAAATTAAATCAATGTAAATATTTGCATAGGATATTAGCACATCTAGGCAAGATTCCCCGTTAGCTTTTCCCCAGAAATACTGGGAAAAAGCAAGCGGGGAATCTTGCCTAGATGTGCTAATTTCCTATGCAAATATTTACATTGATATATATATAGGTATAAATATATATTTGTTAAAAAAAACATCAGATATATGTGGAAATATTTATTTATGAATAAATAGAACATATTCCATTATGTGAAGAACATTTGAATATGAAATATTTATACTTTCATGTCGGATTAGTGCAATTGTGAAAATGTTTGAGCGAGAGAGTGGGTGTTAGTTTTTCTTCCACTTTTTTCTCTCCATTGACTTCTATTGGGGAAGCAAAAACGTGATTGTGATTTTCGACTTTGATTTTCAATTTGGGTTATTGCTAGCACAAAATACATTTTTTTGAAACTTGTAATAGAAAAGCAACCTGACTAGCGCAAAAATCTTAACTCAAGCAGAGTTTTATCAATCGCAAAAATAAATAAATACTGTGACACTTGCCCATAGATTTTTTTGTACTATTCTTATGAAATCTTAAAAATAATTTAGGTGGTTTTACTAATACACACAGTGGTGCTTCTAATGTCTAAGAATTGGTTATAAATTGTAGCCCAAAATCGCCCAGCCTGCCTGTAATGTGTTTGCATGGATCTTCTAGTCGATTGGAATATGGGCCAAAGAAATATAATTTATTATTTATTATGCTAGAAATATCATGTCCCTAATCTTGACTACCTAACTAGAAATTTTGGAGCCCCTTACTAAACCATTGGTTGAGGTCTTCCTTTGTCCCCTCAGTCTGTTTTTATATAATCTATCAATTTATATGTTTCAATGGATATAAAAAAATAAAAGCAGAAAATTAAAGTTTGTTCACAGCTGGTTCCTTAGAGAAATTGTTCACAAACTGATAAGGTTAACTCAGCTACAAAAGGAGCATCCATTAATATACAGTATATATTTCAAATGCCCTTTGAGATGCCACAATGGAAGGACTAAGGAAAAGCATATTAGTTTTGCTAAATGTAGTGCTTTGTCACTCTACTAAAACACAAAAGGCGTTATGTAAACTGATATTGATTGTACTGTTCTATATTCACAAAGAATTGATTCAATCAATTGTCTTTAGCAATAAATTGTGTATGCACATTATAAATAATAAGCTAATGTATCATATAAGGTAAGTCCTAGTCTGTCAGGCTCATTCTATTACTATCCAATCCTCCTTACCTGCGGTTACCTCCTTCCTCAAACCCCACCCACTTCCCCTTTAAGATTGTGCTACAACTATTCACAGGTGCTTAGTATTTTGTGTTTGGTGCTACCATTAGGACATTATCCTGAGCTCCTATTCTAATACACTCTCAAGAAGCTACTCTCTCTCTGAGCCTGTCAGCAGCTGCAGAAGTTTCCTCTGACCGGAGTTGTTTTCTCAGTACATGCTGTAAAAGTTACCTCCGTAACTATTTGAGATCAACCTTGGAAATTCAACTAATTGTTACCTGAATCCTCTCACTGAGTCTGTCAGCAGCCGTATACCAGTGTTTCCGGACCAGAGCCTGTTATAACTTTCACAGGAACTGTGACCTCCGTAATATTCTGGATCTGTACTTTCCACCTTAACTTAATGGCTCAGTATGCTGGACTTTACCCTTCTCCTGCTATAATAACTGGCTTTTAGTTTACATTAGAAATTGTGTATCCTTACTTTGTTACGGTATCAAACCGTTACTGTTTCTGACTCCTCCTCCTTCTGATTACGTAGGCTTTCATCAGCTTCTCTGCCGCAAGTATTAACTATCAAGGCATACAACTTTGCAGAACCTCCTCTTTTCTCAGAGTTGTTCTATCTCCCAGCTACGCTACATCAACGGTAACGAGTAACGCATACATAATCGCATATCCCCTTCTTCTCACAAAATGTGCAGTCTCTTAGTTACTCTGCTGTAACATTTACCAAGCAAGTGTACTGAAATTGATTCCTTTCTGCATTATGACCAAGACTGGCTAATTATATCTCTGAATCAAGGTATTTCCTTATTTATGGGACTTTTGTGAAGCTTGTTGTATCCTTACATTCTCTGTTCCAAAACAAAACAGATTAGGAACAACTAACTAAATTCATTTAGCTCCTTGTTATCCTACTTAAAGTAATAGTAGGCTTAAAGGTGTAAATTATACAAAAACACATTTAAAGGTATATACGCACCTTAAGGAAAACTTCATAAGATATTTAATTTAGTAATTCTTGCAAATTGTGATCCACAACTGATAAAATCATTACATAATACTAAGCCAAGAAAAATGGATCCTGCAGAATTACCTCAGATAGTGTACAATCTTTCACAACATGTTGATCAGTTGGGTCAAGGATTAAGAGACCTTGAGATTGAAAACCAATCCCTTAGGAAGATTATCAGGGATTCCATGTCCCAAAAATCAACACAACCTGATCCTCTACCCGAACCTATTGTATCACTACCAGACCCCTTTTCTGGAGACAGAAAACAATACCGGCACTTTAAAAATGCCTGCTTACTCCTTTTCAATTTAAAACCTGAGACCTATAGTACTGAGAGAATCTTGATTTTAACCTTCATTTTATTTCTGAGAGGTGAGTCTAGGGTTTGGGCAGACTCGTTTTTCGAACATGATGATCCCATCCTTGGATCCCTAGATGAATTCCTCACCAACCTAGATGAATTATATTCTTATATAAATATACAAATGACTGCAGAAGCTTCTATGCATAGCCTAAAACAAGGCAAACGAGCAGTCGAGGACTATATCACAGATTTCAAGCAATGTGCCACTGACTCACAGTGGAAGCCCATTTCATTAAGGAATCAGTTGAGGTTAGGACTATCTGAACAAATTAAAGACGAACTAGCATGGACCTTCCTAAAACTTTAGAGTCACTAATGAAATTGTATATTCAAATCGACCGAAGATTGAGAGAAAGGAGAACTGAACGCTTCCATACTGATCAACCAACTCGTAACTACTCTACTTCTACCCAATCACCCAACACTACTGCTGAGCCAATGGAGATAGGTTTGGCTAGGGGACCGTTGTCTCCAGAGGAACGGATTCATAGAAGAATGAATCAATTGTGCATTTACTGTGGTAACCCTAACCACACAGTTAAAGACTGCCCAGCTCTCTTGAGAACAAAGAAAAGTAAGTCAACTAATGTCTATACCTCACAGACTGTTGTAAATAACCCAGCTTACTGTACCCTCTCTCTGCTTTTACAGTGGTATCAGGTCAATCTCTCCACTGAGGCCATCTTGGATTCAGGAGCCTATGAAAAGTGCATTATGTTCAAAGCGCCTCAGGTGGGCTAGGTGTCAAAGAGAATGGTGAAATGTACACAGAAAGTTTAATTACAAACCTGTCAGTTCACAAATGTCTTAAAATCATAAGAGTGGTAAGTACAACTGCAGTTAAAATACAATAAATACAATAAGATGTGGATCCACACTCTCACAAATTGAACAATAAATAAAAATCTGTTAAAACGCTGCAAACGTAGAATCTGTAATGTATATATGTTAGTGAAGGATGAGACTCCAATTGGTGGAAAGGAGACCTAAATTGGATGACTTGCAAGTGTTAGCTTGTGAAATAGAAACAATAATGTGTGATTGTGCTGTGTGGACACCTCTGATTGGTGTTGATTGTTAGAATCAAAAAATGTGAAGCAAAACAAAAAGTGATGTGTTTGTGAAACACAACAAAATCGCAAATATGAACTTGGGGCAGGAAATGGGAAATACAGGGAGTGCAGAATTATTAGGCAAATGAGTATTTTGACCACATCATCCTCTTTATGCATGTTGTCTTACTCCAAGCTGTATAGGCTCGAAAGCCTACTACCAATTAAGCATATTAGGTGATGTGCATCTCTGTAATGAGAAGGGGTGTGGTCTAATGACATCAACACCCTATATCAGGTGTGCATAATTATTAGGCAACTTCCTTTCCTTTGTCAAAATGGGTCAAAAGAAGGACTTGACAGGCTCAGAAAAGTCAAAAATAGTGAGATATCTTGCAGAGGGATGCAGCACTCTTAAAATTGCAAAGCTTCAACAGTATCGCAAGAAGCGTGTGGAAAAACCAAGACGCAAAATAACTGCCCATGAACTGAGAAAAGTCAAGCGTGCAGCTGCCAAGATGCCACTTGCCACCAGTTTGGCCATATTTCAGAGCTGCAACATCACTGGAGTGCCCAAAAGCACAAGGTGTGCAATACTCAGAGACATGGCCAAGGTAAGAAAGGCTGAAAGACGACCACCACTGAACAAGACACACAAGCTGAAACGTCAAGACTGGGCCAAGAAATATCTCAAGACTGATTTTTCTAAGGTTTTATGGACTGATGAAATGAGAGTGAGTCTTGATGGGCCAGATGGATGGGCCCGTGGCTGGATTGGTAAGGGGCAGAGAGCTCCAGTTCGACTCAGACGCCAGCAAGGTGGAGGTGGAGTACTGGTTTGGGCTGGTATCATCAAAGATGAGCTTGTGGGGCCTTTTCGGGTTGAGGATGGAGTCAAGCTCAACTCCCAGTCCTACTGCCAGTTTCTGGAAGACACCTTCTTCAAGCAGTGGTACAGGAAGAAGTCTGCATCCTTCAAGAAAAACATGATTTTCATGCAGGACAATGCTCCATCACACGCGTCCAAGTACTCCACAGCGTGGCTGACAAGAAAGGGTATAAAAGAAGAAAATCTAATGACATGGCCTCCTTGTTCACCTGATCTGAACCCCATTGAGAACCTGTGGTCCATCATCAAATGTGAGATTTACAAGGAGGGAAAACAGTACAACTCTCTGAACAGTGTCTGGGAGGCTGTGGTTGCTGCTGCATGCAATGTTGATGGTGAACAGATCAAAACACTGACAGAATGCATGGATGGCAGGCTTTTGAGTGTCCTTGCAAAGAAAGGTGGCTATATTGGTCACTGATTTGTTTTTGTTTTGTTTTTGAATGTCAGAAATGTATATTTGTGAATGTTGAGATGTTATATTGGTTTCACTGGTAAAAATAAATAATTGAAATGGGTATATATTTGTTTTTTGTTAAGTTGCCTAATAATTATGCACAGTAATAGTCACCTGCACACACAGATATCCCCCTAAAATAGCTATAACTAAAAACAAACTAAAAACTACTTCCAAAACTATTCAGCTTTGATATTAATGAGTTTTTTGGGTTCATTGAGAACATGGTTGTTGTTCAATAATAAAATTAATCCTCAAAAATACAACTTGCCTAATAATTCTGCACTCCCTGTAGTGCTGTACTTGATACAAATCCAAAAATGTGTCAAAAATGTGAAAAATATATATAAAAATTAAAAAATACCAAAAAAGTGGAAAAATGGAAGAAAGGAAAAAAGAGAACAAAGTCAGTGATTGTAATCCAAAAAAGCAGTGTCCTGCACTTAGTCTAGGTTAAAAAATAAATAAAAAATAGAGTCAGAAAATAGTTTGTGTGAAATTTAAGTCAATGTTTTAAAACAACCTTATTTTCCTGATGGTGAGACTCCTTTGTTATTCCTGATGGTGAGAATCCAACTGACGGTCCTTTAGGGGTCTCTCAGTGGATGGACTGAGATTTCTGTTCCTGGTGGTGAGAACCCTTGGTATTGGAGACAAAGTCCAATTTGATATCTTGTCTTTGTGTGATAGACAAGGCCTAAAAAAGTTAAAAACAGACAATAGTGTAGATGGTACTAGACCATGTGTAGTAGTGAAATAATGCTTACCAGCTGTGGTCAATGCATTTCAGCCTCCTCGAGGCCTTTCTCAAGACTGGCAGCTGGTTAGTATTAGTGTCGTTTTATAGTGGAGATTTGCGCCAATTCGTGTAGTTGGGGGCGTGGCTAATTGCCGGAAATCATGTCACATAATGGATATTGTGTTAATATACGGTATAGTTATAGCGTGATTTTTCTTGTCTAATATTTAATCAGTTATTTCCATGGTGCATCGAATTACAATTTACCTTGATATCAAGTGGCAGCATGATTATTTCGTCATTTTAGATATGTGTCTTATCGCCGAGATTTGAGCAAATTCATTTGGCGTGATGTAATAGCTGCTTATCTATGATTGGTGTAAAGTTTGTTTACACTCTAAAGAGACCATGTGTGTTTGTGGTCTTCTTATTGATTGGTTATAGCATGTCAGTAGTCCAGCTACTTATTAATGCCATTAGTAAAATCGAGTGATTTATCCAAATTGTCGGAATTATGTCACGCATATTTGAGAAATCAGATGCTGTCACTACGAGACCTGCAAAGGAGGGTTATAATTACTAAGATGTCACTATGGAAAACACAATTCCTTATTAGCTGGTGGCATAATAAGCCTTATGGAGGTTCCATTCGTGTCTGAATTGTTAGTAGTTTTAAAATTATCACAAGAGTGGGTATAACTACTCTAATGTATTGTGATGAGATCTTGCTATAAAAAGCATGATTCTTTATTGACTAATGGTGTGACAAGCATTATGCGGATTCCTTCCATATCTAATGTATATGACAATTTAAAAAACAATATAATAAATAATATAACTGGTGATTGAGGTCTAAATTGTATTCAATCTGTTCAGCCCAATATATCTTTTAAAGCATTAGCTTAATTTGCTAAATGTCACATCAGTTTGGATGCTTGAAAAATACTAGTTGCGCTGATACGTCAATTTGAAATGTTTGTAAATAGATATTGTAAACTAACGTCAATCCAAACAATTAGAGGTATCTGCTAACATAATATGGATTTGGGGTGAGTACCTAATTTTTATAGTCTGTATTGTGGATACCTTGGAAACGAAGAGTGAATGGATGGCATGCTAATCCCTAATTTTATGGTCTGTAGTATGGATACCTTGAAACGATGAGTGAATGTTTTGCTGTATGTATTATCCTTCTTATTATCCCCAATAGAGGTTTTCTAGTGATGTCTTTATCAGATTAGATTGTTATTCTGATGTGACATTCATAGTATGATATATCCTTAGTGCGGAAATAACCCTGAGTACCAGTACTTTCTCTGTGATCAGAGTGGTTCTGTTTAGATTTGCAGTGATACATTAACCATACTTCTGTGTCCTATGTCTAGTCCTGCAATTATAATGTATTGATAAATAAACTTTCCGGTTTTGAGCTGATTAAGGGGAGGTTGGACCAAAATCATAAATCCTAATATATATATATATATATATAAATGTTCAAGAAAAATGCTATATTTGTGGAAAGCGCTATATTGTAAACAAACAATGTTAGTAATCAGTACATATAAAATATACAATATTAGTGATCAGTACATGTAAAGTATAACTATATCACAGTAAGTAGTATTTTATATGAATGTTAGAAGGGAAAGAGAATAAAAACATATTGATTTGTGTATAAATAATCAAACTGAAAACAAGCAATACTAATATAAGATATTGATGCATATTGAATAGTTTTGAATAATCCAGCCCAATCTGGAATTAGACATAACATGCCATATAGGAAATGTGGGGTTAGACATAACCTACCGGCTTGTTGATGACATCTGGGATTTAAATTTAGTGTGCAGTGAGGGAACAGACCTATCCTCATTTGTATTATGGAGATAATGATATGTTTTGTTTATATGGGTAATTTTATCCGTCTGAATAGGAGAATGTCCTGGCATCACAACTTCCTAGGTATAGTTTTGGGAGGGTTTTCTGGGTATTTTCAGAAATATGTCAGATTCCTATATTTATTTTTCTAATTTTGTCATTAGGAAAGGGGATATTCATTGGTTTTGGACTCTTTACGAGATTCCTTAAAGGGATTGGTGACATTGTGTCTCTTAGACGCATGGCCTGTAACTAGTAGGAAAAAACATGTAGGCAGTCATTGTCCAAGAGCTTTTTCTTATCAACCTTTTCTTTAGGGTTTGAAGAGGGGATCGTCCGTCTGTCATCGGAAGGGTTTTGAAGAGGGGATCGTCCTTCTGTCATCGGAAGTTCAGTAGGTGTGTGAGGTCTTCTTTGTTGTTCAGACCTTTAGGAAAAAGACAGTCTAGTTGGAAAATCCACCTTGACTTGGATGTTAGAAGCCTCCTCTCAAAGTCTCCACCTCTCCAATTTTTCTTGACCTTCTGTATGCCGATAAATTTTAGGTCTTGTACATTACCTTGATGTTTAGTGGAAAAATGTTTGTATAGGGCCGTATCCATTCTTAATTTTTCAATAAGAAGTATGTGTTCTCGGATTCTGTCCCTTAGGAGTCTTGAGGTTTGCCCAACATACTGGAGTCCAAATGCACATTCCATCAGATATATGACCCCTTTATCTTTGCATCTTATAAGGTCTTTTATTTCATATTCTTCCTTATTGTGTCTGGAGTGGAATTTGTTTGTTTTCCTGCCACATTTGCATGCCTTGCTGGTTGGGCACGGGAAGAAACCTTTTATTTTCTTTCCACAGACATCCGTAGTATTTGATGTCTTCAACTTTTGGATGCTCGGTGCCAATCTGTTTTTTAGATTGTCTGTTTTCTATATATGAATCTCGGTTGTGCTGGCAGTTTATCTCCGATGGTGTCATCTACCTTCAGTATGTGCCAGTGTTTTCTTAATATGCCCTCTATGATGTGTCTGTTGCTGCTAAATTCAGTAATCATATGGACATTTAGAATTGGTTCATTCTTCTCTAGCCTTTGTGGATTTTTAGGAGCTGCCCTTTCGGAATGTTGTTTTTCCATTTTTCATGGTGGCAGCTGAGGTTGTGAATATAGTTGTTACTATCTACCTCTTTAAAGTGGGTAGATGTCTCCCATTTGCCATTTACAATAGCAAGACATGGGGTAATAATTATGAAACTAATCAACAAACTCATGAAAATTGGAATAGACCACACCATAAATGGGGTACACAATATAACAGGAACTATAGAGGCGACAAAAATATTAGGTATAATGAGAACTATACTGATAGCCATTATTATAACTATGACCCCGCTAGAGGAGGTTATCATCAATATCCAAATAGGACACTAGACGAAAACGACTATTATCCCTCAAGATACGAATATGAGGACAATAGGAGTTACTACAACTATGAAAAAAGGAGATTAAGGGGCACTTATGACATACCCCATGAGAAGAAGTCAGGTCGAAGAACTAATGACTACCACAACAGAAGCTCTTTCAGAGAAACTGACACTACACAACACTGGAATAAAATGTACGCGAAAAATGATGAAACACAGTTTGAAGAATCTGAAAACCCTAGAAACCAAAGATTGAGTAACAACAATTTTAAAAAATGGAAGGAACAAGCAAAAAGAGAGGAGCATATATCCTCAAGGAATCAAGAGATAGATTCTGTGCTATTGGCACCAACCCCTTCATCCTCATCTTTTTTAGAGCTGAATCAACCAGCCACAAAAGACAAAGAAAGGACACAACTAAGAAAGAAAACCTTGGAAGAAGAGGAACAGACTCCACTAAACCTAAAAAGAAGACCCATAGAGGGAAGAGGGGAGGTATTAAATTGAAGAAACCTAATAATATAACACCAAACACCAATGGAACAAAAGTCAATGATGGAATTTTCAATCTAAGCTCACACGAGTTGACAGAAAAAGAAAGGGAGGTACTAAGATACGGCCTCACATTCGCACCATCAAAAAGTCTTGATAAATTCCAATCATTTGTAAATACTAAAGAATTTGTAAGGAACTTGACTCTAAAAAGGTTCTTCCTAAAGTCCCCAATAGAAAGATTAGTATCGAACAATTACACCACCAATATACAACAAGATCTATTCACACACAGAGACCTCAAACCGAAGTCTACTTTCTACCCAATTAACAGTAAAGGGAGTGCCATAGAAGCATTTGAGACCATAGTATGTAACGAAATAAAGAACATTCCCCCTAAGAAATTGAAGAACATCAAACATAATATGTCTAAAGCCCAATTGGAATCCATCAGGCGGCTTGAAAACAACAAGAAATTGGCAATAAGACCAGCTGACAAAGGCGGAGGTATCGTGATCCTCAATAGAGAAGATTATGCTAATGAGAATGAGCGCATACTAAGTGACCAAACAACCTACCAGAGACTACTAAACAACTCTGTCGAAGAATTTCAGAAAGAACTAAAACAACTATTCGGAAAGGCAAAAACACTGGGAGTTCTGAACGAAGGAGAATTCAGATATATTGACGTAAAACATCCAATTACCCCAGTAATATACAGCCTACCGAAGATACATAAAAGTCTACATAATCCACCTGGTCGGCCTATAATATACAGTATTGGCTCTCTAACAAGTAACCTTTCGGAAAATGTGGATAAGAACCTACAAAAATATGTAAGACAATTCCCATCTTACCTTAGAGACTCCACACATATATTTCAACTGCTAAACAACACACTGTGGTAAGAAGGCTATATATTAGCAACTTGTGATGTTACATCACTCTACACGAGTATCCCACACCGTGAAGGTCTTGAGGTTATAAAGTGGTTCCTAGAAAAAGACCCAGAAATTCCGGAATAGCAAAGCAAATTTATATTGGATAGTATTGAATATATTCTAAAACATAACTACTTCTGTAATGAAGGCAAGTACTATAAGCAAATTTGTGGTACAGCAATGGGGACCAGGTTTGCGCCAAGTTATGACAACTTATATAGCAAATAGGAGCAAATATTCGGGGACCCCTGCCCGGCCAGTGTGGACCTGGTCCTATTTTGAAGATACATAGATGATATTATCATCATCTGGAGAGGATCCACAATAAACCTTGAATACACTATAGATAGAGGTGATGAATCAAAATGTATGCAATCTGAAATTCCCGCATGAATGGAGCCAAAAGAGCATTACATTCCTAGATCTGAAGATAGAAGCCATAAATGACAAATGGGAGACATCTACCCACTTTAAAGAGGTAGATAGTAACAACTATATTCACAACCTCAGCTGCCACCATGAAAAATGGAAAAACAACATTCCGAAAGGGCAGCTCCTAAGAATCCGGAAGAACTGTTCAAATCTGGAAAAATGGGTAGAACAGGCAATAACTCTGAAAGAAAAGTTTATAGAAAGGGGCTATAATGAAGAACTTCTACAACTCAAAATGGAGGAAGTGAGGAACATTGAGAGGAAAGACCTTTTGAAATACAAAAATCCAAAAAGGCTAGAGAAAGATGAACCAATTCTAAATGTCCCTATGATTACTGAATTTAGCAGCAACAGACACATCATAGATGGCATATTCAGAAAACACTGGCCCATACTGAAGGAAGATACACCATCGGAGATAAACTGCCAGCACAACCAAGATTCATATATAGAAAAACGGACAATCTAAAAAACAGATTGGCACCGAGCATCCAAAAGTTGAAGACATCAAATACTACGGATGTCTGTGGAAAGAAAATAAAAGGTTTCTTCCCGTGCCCAACCTGCAAGGCGTGCAAATGTGGCAGGAAAACAAACAAATTCCACTCCAGACACACTAAGGAAGAATATGAAATAAAAAACCTTATAAGATGCAAAGATAAAGGGGTCATATATCTGATGTAATGTACAGGGACAGAATCCGAGAACACATACTTCTTATTGAAAAATTAAGTATGGATACGGCCCTATACAACCATTTTTCCACTAAACATCAAGGTAATGTACAAGACCTAAAATTTATCGGCATACAGAAGATCAAGAAAAATTTGAGAGGTGGAGACTTTGAGAGGAGGCTTCTAACATCCGATTCAAGGTGAATTTTCCAACTAGACTGTCTTTTTCCTAAAGGTCTGAACAACAAAGAAGACCTCACACACCTACTGAACTTCCGATGACAGAAGGACGATCCCCTCTTTAAAACCCTTCCGATGACAGAAGGACGATCCCCTCTTCAAACCCTAAAGAAAAGGTTGATAAGAAAAAGCTCTTGGACAATGACTGTCTACATGTTTTATCCTACTAGTTACAGGCCATGCGTCTAAGAGACACCATGTCACCAATCCCTTTAAGGAATCTCGTAAAGAGTCCAAAACCAACCAAATTTCCCCTTTCCTAATGACGAAATTAGAAAAATAAATATAGGAATCTGACATATTTCTGAAAATACCCAAAAAAACTCCCAAAACTATACCTAGGAAGTTATGATGCCAGGACAATTTCTAACCTCCTATTCAGACGGATAAAATTACCCATATAAACAAAACATATCATTATCTCCATAATACAAATGAGGATAGGTCTGTTCCCTCACTGCACACTAAATTTAAATCCCAGATTTCAACAACAAACCGGTAGGTTATGCCTAACCCCACATTTCCTATATGGCATGTTATGTCTAATTCCAGATTGGGCTGGATTATTCAAAACTATTCAATATGCATCAATATCTCATATTAGTAATGCTTGTTTTCAGTTTGATTATTTATACACAAATCAATATGTTTTTATTCTCTTTCCCTTCTAACATTTATATAAAATACTACTTACTGTGATATAGTTATACTTTACATGTAGTGATCACTACTATTGTATATTTTACATGTACTGATTAATAACATTGTTTATTTACAATATAGCGCTTTCCACAAATATAGCATTTTTCTTGAACATATATATATATATATATATATATATATATATATATTAGGATTTATGATTTTGGTCCAACCTCCCCTTAGTCAGCTCAAAACCGGTAGGTTTATGCATCAATACATGATAATTCCAGGACTAGACATAGGACACAGAAGTATGGTTAATGTATCACTGCAAATCTAAACAGAACCACTCTGATCACAGAGAAAGTACTGGTACTCAGGGTTATTTCCGCACTAAGGATATATCATACTATGAATGTCACATCAGAATAACAATCTAATCTGATAAAGACATCACTATAAAACCTCTATTGGGGATAATAAGAAGGATCATACATACAGCAAAACATTCACTCATCGTTTCAAGGTATCCATACTACAGACTATAAAATTAGGGATTTGCATGCCATCACTCTTCGTTTCCAAGGTATCCACACTACAGACTATAAAAATGAGGTACTCACCCCAAATCCATATTATGTTAGCAGGTACCTCTAGTTGTTTGGATTGACGATAGTTTACAATATCTATTTACAAACATTTCAAATTGACATATCAGCGCAACTAGTATTTTTCAAGCATCCAAACTGATGTGACATTTAGCAAATTAAGCTAATGCTTTAAAAGTTATATTAGGCTGAACAAATTGAATACAATTTCGATCTCTATCACCAGTTATATTATTTATTATATTGTTTTTTAAATTGTTATATACATTAGATAAAGAAGGAATCCCCATAACGCTTGTCACACCATTAGTCAATAAATAATCATGCTTTTTATAGTGAGATCTCATCACAATACATTAGAGTAGTTATACCCACTCTTCTGATAATTTTAAAACTACTAACATTTCAGACACGAAAGGAACCTCCATAAGACTAATTATGCCACCGGCTAATAAGGAATTGTGTGTTCCATAGTGACATCTTAGTAATTATAACCCTCCTTTGGAGGTCTCGTAGTCACAGCATCTGATTTCTCAAATATGCGTGACATAATTCCGACAATTTGGATAAATCACTCGATTTTACTAATGGCATTAATAAGTAGCTGGACTACTGACACGCTATAACCAATCAATAAGAAGACCACAATCACACATGGTCTCTTTAGAGTGGTGTAAACAAACTTTACACCAATCATAGATAAGCGGATATTACGTCACGCCCAATGAATTTGCTCAAATTTCGGCGATAAGACACAAGATCTAAAACGACGAAATAATCATGCTGCCACTTGATACCAAGGTAAATTGTAATTCGATGCACCATGGAAATAACTAATTAAATATTAGACAAGAAAAATCACGCTATAACTATAGCATAAATTAACACAATATTCATTATGTGACATCATTTCCGGCAATTAGCCACGCCCCCAACTAAACGAATTGGCGCAAATCGCCACTATAAAACGACACTAATACTAACCAGCTGCCAAGAGTGAAGCAAACAGTAAACGCAGCCTGTTAGTCCCCCGCAGACCGGAAGTCCGTTCCAGAGAACAAACCGCTATGCAATGCGGTATGGAAAAAAGGTTCCTAATTCAAGGCAGCATAGCACGGAGAGCCGTAGCCAGAGGGCAGAGGATCAGAATGCCAGGTAAGAGACAATAGATAGGAAGGCGGCAGACTCTCAATCCCAAATATACAATAAAAATTGAAAATTTATTGGACAACTTTAAAAAGGTAACAGACATGGCAGTAAAAGCTAGACCAGAATGCTCAGGACCAGATATAGTGAACATGTCAGAGATGTTAAGTATTACAATAAGGATTCTGCAGTTGCAAATCATTTTAATAATTTCCATCTCACATACATAGCCAGCCTTTCAGTACAAGTTATAGATATGGCTGTGGTTCCTATCAGAGGGGGAAATAGAGCCAAGATTTTGGAAAAGAAGGAACTCTATTGGATCCTCAAATTAAAGACCCTTGCCCCTCAGGGCATGAATAGAGAATGTGACATAGATTATTTTATTGATAATTAATCTAACTTAATTTAATTTAGTCTTTCTTCTTTCTATGCACCTTCTCTATCCATGCCCTGATTTGTATCACAGAGTATATACACATAAATCATCTAAACCATATGAATTTATCACTTTTTGATTTAGCTGTTCTCTGTAGTCTGTGCTAGAAAAGATATATACTCTTTGTAGATTCATGAGAAATTTAATTAAAGTATTAATGTATTGTTAATTTTGATATTTTTTCTATGTATAGAGTACTCTTCAAAGTTTATATAAATTCTTGCCCCTTTTTTAATAATAGGTACATGAAATAAGATTCTGGTATCAATTTTTATAAGAATAATAAGGATATAAATACCTGATGAGTATTATTATAGTACCATTACAACTTTATTAGTGTTATTATAATGCAAGCATTGTCTGTAATCTTATGCACTGTCTGTTCCCATCTATTATATTAGAAATGTTTGCCTATTGGGATTCTACCTCTGTATCTAATTGCTTTAGCACTCTGTTTTTAACTTTTTTCTCTTTATGACTGTGAGGTAAGGAAATAGTTAACCTATGACTCTCACAGCATAAATAGATGGGGTTTCTTACAGAGTCCCTCATCTATGATTAAGTGCCTGTAGGGGGCGCAAAACATGTAAGATTTTTTGCTTAAGCTTTTACTGCCATGTCGGTTACCTTTTTAAAGTTGTCCAATAAATTTTCAATTTTTATTGTATATTTGGGATTGAGAGTCTGCCGCCTTCCTATCTATTGTCACTAACCAGCTGCCAGTCTTGAGAAAGGCCTTGAGGAGGCCGAAATGCGTTGACCACAGCTGGTAAGCATTATTTCATTACTACACATGGTCTTGTACCATCTACACTATTGTCTGTTTTTAACTTTTTTAGGCCTTGTCTATCACACAAAAGACAAGATATCAAATTGGACTTTGTCTCCAATACCAAGGTTGTTTTAAAACATTGACTTAAATTTCACACAAACTATTTTCTGACTCTATTTTTTATTTTTTAACCTAGACTAAGTGCATGACACTGGTTTTTTGGATTACAATCAATGACTTTGTTCTCTTTTTTCCTTTTTTCCATTTTTCCACTTTTTTCGTATTTTTTATTTTTTATATATATGTTTCACATTTTTGACACATTTTTGGATTTGTATCAAGTAGAGCACTATTTCCCATTTCCTGTCCCAAGTTCATATTTGCGATTTTGTTGTGTTTCACAAACACATCACTTTTTGTTTTGCTTCACATTTTTTGATTCTAACATTCAACACCAATCAGAGGTGTCCACACAGCACAATCACACATTATTGTTTCTATTTCACAAGCTAACACTTGCAAGTCATCCAACTTAGGTCTCCTTTCCACCAATTTGAGTCTCATCCTTCACTAACATATATACATTACAGATTCTACGTTTGCAGCGTTTTAACAGATTTTTATTTATTGTTCAATTTTTGAGAGTGTGGATCCACATCTTATTGTATTTATTGTATTTTAACTGCAGTTGTACTTACCACTGTTATGATTTTAACCCATTTGTGAACTGACAGGTTTGTAATTAAACTTTTTGTGTACATTTCACCATTCTCTTTGACACCTAGTCCACCCGAGGCGCTTTGAACATAATACACTTTTTATAACCTCTCTTTAGGCTAGCTAGTAAGCCTCTGTTCTGAGCCATAGGTGTTTCCTGTCTTTTGGCGCTACATTTCACCAACATACACACTGATTCAGGAGCCTACGGCAATTTTATTAATAGTGCTCTTGTAAATAAAAATAAAATTCCTGTTGTGTTAAAGCATAAAGCTGTCTCAGTACATGTAATTGATGGTTCCACTATAGCTACTGGTCCTATTACTCATCAAACCATACCACTATTGGTCAAGGCCACCTCTGGTCATACTGAGTATATAGAATTTGATGTTCTACCCTCACCTCTTTTTTCCATTGTCTTAGGCATATCCTGGCTACAGAAACACCAACCCACTATAGACTGGAGCTGTCTCAAAGTCTCTTTCTTTTCTGCGTATTGTTTAGGGACTTGTTTTTCGTCAACCATTAGGTTTACAGGTTTCAGAACCAAGTTTCAATCTTCCAGGGGACTATGTTGATTTCTCTGATGATGAAGCTGAATCGTTACCTCCTCATCGTGTGTACAATTGCCAAATAGACATCCAACCAGGGGCTACCACCTATGTGGGCATTTATACCCACTCAGTCAATCTGAATTAGATCGCCTCAAGTCTTACTTAGAAGAAAACTTACAGAAGGGCTTCATTAGGCCTTCTACCTCCTCCACTGGTGCTGGACGTTTTTTTTGTAAGAAACAAACATAATTCACTACATCCTATCATCGACTACCAAGAATTGAACAAGAAAACCATAAAGAACCGCTACCCACTCCCATTGATTTCTGAGCTTATTAAACGACTTCATGAAGCAAATATATTTACCAAACTTGACTTACGAGGAGCATATAACTTAGTAAGAATTAGAGAAGGGGACGAATGGTTGACAGCATTCAGAACAAGGTATGGTCTCTTTGAGTACCTGGTTAGGCCTTTCGGGTTGTGTAACGCCCCAGCAACCTTCCAGCACTTTATGAACGATGTGTTTAGGGATTGGTTGGATGTATGTCTTGTCGTATACCTAGATGACATCCTAATCTACTCTAGATCTCTTAAAGAGCATGCTAAACATGTAAGATGGGTTTTATCAAGATTAAGAGTACACAACTTGTATGCTAAACCTGAAAAGGTTGTGTTCCATACTGATAAGATTTCATTCCTAGGCTATCATATTAACCCCAACGAGATTTGTATGCAAGAAGATAAGGTGGAGACTGTTAAAAATTGGTTACAACCTACTACTAGGAAACAATTCTAAAGATTTCTTGGATTTTCTAATTATTATAGAAAATTTATTAAAGATTTTCTTAAGGATAGCAAAACCGTTAACTCAACTCACCTGTTCTACTAAAGCTTTCCAATGGAGTCCTGAAGCTACTAAAGTATTTGAATATCTCATATCAAGATTCATCACAGATCCTATATTCAGATTTCCTGATCCAACACTACAGTACCCCCTCGAAGTCGATTAATCAGATTATGCTTTTGGAGCCATCCTTTCTCAGAGAACATCTTTGTCAGATCCTCTACACCCAGTAGCTTTTTTCTCCAAAGTACTAAACCCTGCTGAGATTAACTACGCAATTGGTGATAAGGAGCTTCTGGCAATAAAAAAGGCTTTGGAGCATTTGAGACATATTTTAGAGGGTACACAATTGCCTATTATCATTCTAACTGATCATAAAAATCTGGAATACTTACAATCAAATAAAACCCTTTCATCTCAACAGGTTCGCTGGAGCCTTTACTTCATTCGCTTCAATTTTCATATTGTTTACCGTCCTTCAAGCAAGAACGGAAAAGCTGACGCTCTTTCCAGAAAAGATAACAACCCAAACTATCTTCCTACTACGTCCACCATAATACCTCATGAAAAATTCATTGGACTTACTCCCTCTTTCATTAAAGAATTAAAACAGTCTTTATCAACTGACACTCTCATACCCTCTACTCAATTAGTTAAAAAAGATGATGGGTTGTTTTATTACAAAAATAAATTATATGTTCCGCAAGAGTTAAGACTAGACGTGCTAAAAACACATCATGATTTACCACTACCTGGCCATCCAGGTCAGTTGAGGACTTTTGATCAAGACAGTTTTGGTGGCCTACTATGAGAAAGAGTGTAAAGCACTACATTCAAACTTGCACCACATGTATTACCTCTAAGTCAGAAAAAAAACTCCCTATGGACTGTTGATACCACTAACGATTCCAGATCGCCCTTGGCAACATTTATCCTTGGATTTCATAGTAGACCTGCCTGTATCTGGTAACATGAATACCATTTTGGTTCTCATTGACATTTTCATGAAAATGGCTCATTTCTTGCCTTATAACAAACTTCCAACATCATCTGAAACTGCTACTTTATTCCTGAATAACATAGTAAAAGCTGCATGGTCTTTCCCTACCATTGTAACATCTGACCGAGGTACTTAATTCACCTCTCGTTTTTGGAAGGCTCTGACTGAACATCTACAAATTGATCAACGGGTTGACAACTTCTTTCCATCCACAAACAAATGGTCAAGCAGAATGATTAAACCAGTGGTTAGAACAATACCTTAGATGCTACTGTTCATATCAACAAGGTGATCGGGTAAAGTATCTATCAATGCCAGAATTCCACGAAAACAACACCATTCCAGGCTAACTATGGTTTCCCACCCTAAATCTATACCTTCTTCATTTGGGAATACCAGAATCTCCAGTTGCAAACGACTTAGCTAATTCGCTGCTAGACAAATTCAGGTATCTCAAGGAGAATATCAAGTCTCCCAACTTTTCCAAAAAAATTCTTCAATCTCAGAAGACACCCCTCATCCTCTTAAATGCGTAGGAGATCTCGTTGTGGTTGTCCATGAAAAACTTGAAACTCCAAATTCCCAGCAAAAAGTTGGGTGGACTGTTATTGGACCTCTTCCCATGCAAAAATAGTTAACCCTAATGCAGTTACTTTACTATTGCCTTTATCATAAAGGTTCATCCACATTCCACGTTTCTTTTACTCAAACCTTACGTGCCCACAAGAGACCCACAACCTATATTACCTCCCAAGTCTGCATTGATTGATACTGACGAGTATGACGTTTACTCTATTGTGGATTCCAGAGTCCGAAAAGGTCAGGTGCAGTAACCTTATTAGGTGGAAAAGGTTTTTTACCTGACGAAGATACTTGGGAACCTTCTTTCAATATACATGCTCCTAAGTTGCTTTTTTCTTGTTTCACCGCAGGAATCCTGACCAACCTGGTCCGTAAGCTGTGGAACAGCTTCCTTGAGGAGGGGGTCATGTCAGGCTCACAGTATATATTTCAAATGCCCTTTTATATGCCACAATAGAAGGACTAAGGAAAAGCATATTAGTTTTGCTAAATGTAGTGCTTTGTCACTCTACTAAACACAAAAGGTGTATGTAAACTGATATTGTATAGTACTATTCTATATTCACAAAGAATTGATTCAATCAATTGTTCTTTAGCAATAAATTGTGTATGCCACATTATAAATAATAAGCTAATGTATCATATAAGGTAAGTCCTAGTCTGTCAGGCTCATTCTATTCCTATCCAATCCTCCTTACCTACGGTTACCTCCTTCCTCAAACTCAACCCACTTCCCCTTTAAGATTGTGCTACACCTATTCACAGGTGCTTAGTATTTTGTGTTTGGTGCTACCATTAGGACATTATCCTGAGCTCCTATTCTAATACACTCTCAAGAAGCTACTCTCTCTCTGAGCCTGTCAGCAGCTGCAGAAGTTTCCTCTGACCGCAGTTGTTTTCTCAGTACATGCTGTTAAAGTTACCTCCGTAACTATTTAAGATCAACCTTGGAAATACTAATTTGTTACCTGAATCCTCTCACTGAGTCTGTCAGCAGCCGTTATACCAGTGTTTCCGGACCGGAGCCTGTTATAACTTTCACAGGAACTGTTACTTCCGTAATATTCTGGATCTGTACATTCCACCTTAACTTAATGGCTCAGTATGCTGGACTTTACCGTTCTCCTGCTATAATAACTGGCTTTTAGTTTACATTAGAAATTGTGTATCCTTACTTTGTTACGGTATCAAACCGTACTTGTTTCTGGCTCCTCCTCTCTTCCGATTACGTAGGCTGTCACTCAGCTTCTCTGCTGCAAGTATTAACTATCAGGCATACAACTTTGCAGAGCCTACTCTTCTCTTAAAGTTGTTCTATTTCCCAGCTTATGCTGCATCAACAGTAATGAGTAATGCATACATAATCGCAGATCCCCTTCTGCTCATAAAACGTGCAGTCTCTTAGTTACTCTGCTGTAACATTTACCAAGCAAGTGTACTGAAATGTATTCCTTTCTGCATTATGACCAAGACTGGCTAATTATATATCTGAATCAAGGTATTTCCTTATTTATGGGACTTTTGTGAAGCTTGTTGTATCCTTACATTCTCTGTTCCAAAACAAAACAGATTAGGGACAACTAACTAAATTCATTTAGCTCCTTGTTATCCTACTTAAAGTAATAGTAGGCTTAAATGTGTAAATGATACACAAATACATTTAAAGGTATATGCACACCTTAAGGAAAACTTCATAAGATATTTAATTTAGTAATTCTTGCAAATTGCAATCCACAACTGATAAAATCATTACATAGTCATTGGGTTTTTTTTTTTACATTTAGCACAGAAAAAAAAGCAAATGTGAATCAGATGTCTGTAAAAGGAGGTACCCTGTGCCCACAGTTTGTGAGATAGTCTGACCCCCTATTAATGTATATAATGACACTGTTTAACCCACCAGTACTGTATATAGTGAGTTAGTGACATAGTCTGTAATCTGCCGGTGAGATGGCTGGCCTGACCCTACTAGCCCCAGTACTTTATATAAAGTGACCACAGTAGTCTGTGACATGGTCCAGACCCCCCGTACTGTATATAGTGGTACT